>NW_024740587.1:672500-717541 GCF_018991925.1 Homarus americanus | reverse complement strand
CTTGGCCTGGCCTTATCTTGAACTAGGTAGCAGTTAAATCTGAATGACAATCTTACTTACAATCTTAGGACGCAGACACTTACAATTCATAAAGCAGTTAAAGGGAAAGGTTTTAATTTTTATTTTGTACTAATTGGCTTCCATGAAACTCGCGACATTATAACAATGCAAATGGCTTAAACTCACGAGGCATCTGTCTGTAGGTGCTGTTTGTTGGGCGCAGATGGTATTTTCTCTGGAGCCGTCCAGTCGGTGGCACACTTCCCCACCAGTCACACTCACTGACAGTTCTACAAGTGGGTCACCTGTGTGCCAGTGATACAATAATGATGAATTATTACAAGCACGTTAATTATAAGTCCTAGTGATATTATTTGGGACGTCTCTATTTTTCACCTTAGGAGTGATTATAACCCGAGACGCTATTTTCACCATACGATTAAATATCAATGTATATTTGGATCACCTTAAGTTCAGGCATCCCTGCATATTTTACCTTATTGCACTAACTTAACCTAATTAAATGATTCTACTCATGCATAACTTAACTTGAGGATGGGAACTAATCTCCAGGTGATTTATATATTTGTCTGTGGTAAATAAGCTTCTCTGGCTATAAATGTACGATAATTATAGGATAGGATCGAAAATATTACTGTAAAACCAGCACACTGTAAAAATAGCACTTGAGGTATATTCGTTTAATGGCTGTGGCTCCTTGTCACGAGTATAGGTTTATTTGGGGCAAATGAGTGAGTTTTGTAAAAAAATATATATAATTTTGTTGTTTTAATTCACTAATTTGCACAAGAAATGAAGGTCAGATTTGAATACAACACGCCTAAAATCACACAAAACTAATCCCACAACAATTTCAACTTCTAAATCAATGTTGAAACCTAACCTAACCAATTGATCTGGTTTATTTCCGATAACGTTTTTACTCATATTTCCGTTAATGCTAATTTTTCCACGGAAGGAAATATATATATATATATATATATATTTTTTTTAAATCTTGCCACAGCCATTAAACGAATACTGTATTAACTACACTTGATACTATATCATAACAATCAAAGGGTGAAAATAGCATCTCAGACTATTATCACCATATATATATGGTGGAAATAGTGACTCCATATCATTTAACATATATATATATTTTTTTTTCAACTAAGTTTTTAGAGATAGATTCTGTTATCTTGGACACATCTAATAGTCTTGGTGCTGTGTAGGAGCAATCAGTTTGTACGGGGTTTGTCTCAACCCACATACTGTATGTCAATTTGGATAGGACCTGAGTAGCAATGAATCGAATAATGTATAATACTTACGCCTGGCACCCCAGCCTAAACTGCGACAGCGACGTTTGTTGAGTTGAGAAACAGCTGAATGAGATCCCAAGCACGCAGGACGCACGTAGTCACTCAACTCTACCTCCGATTCAGCTAGCTGTGTGATTAAAAATTGGGGTGAGCGAAGTGCTGGAGGTCATAACTACACGAAGACAAAAATGTTCTACTTTGTTCCAGCAGTTCTAAACCCAGTCGAAACTTCTTAACGGTTTTATTCTTCTGATGAAGCAACCCTGCCCTTTCTTTGATGTAGCAAATTCAACTCCTCTCCTAAATTAAGATGACAATATCCCAACAAAATGCGGTAACCAGGCAAATCCATATTCACTTATACTGTAGTACTTAACATGACGTAATGTAGTAACCTGATATTTGCACCTGTGTGTCAAGTTTGTTATTTGCCTGATGGTATGTAGGAACAGCTATCAGAAATCATATTGAAATTACTTGCATTCATATTGTGCTAGGTGGCAAACTCGCCACTTGCACTGAGTTAGTGTGTGTGTGCATAGGGCAAAGAACCTCATTTTTTTCACTGATATTGCGTTATGTGGCATCCTCGCCCCGTACACAGCCGCTGCAAGACCGGTAGCGTTTTTTAAGTTTCCAAACGCGATATTGAATGGATCAGAGTCATTAAGGGAGGGCGGGCGGCAGGCTTAATTTGCCGAGTCAGCAACACTCGCCTGGAAAAGTCGGTAGGGGTCGTTCACTCCCTAGATTGGCCTAGAAGCCTCGGCTGCCGTATTGGTCCCCCCACTGCACGCCCTCTGTATGAAGCCAGTCTTATGGTAGGTTTATGAATACACCACAAAGAAATAATGAATTACACAATTTGTGGAATTTGCTACATACTATGTATTACCAAGTAATGTAAGTACAGTCCCGAACCGAAGTTCGTGATACAGTCAAGGTGGAGAGTGTAAAGTTCGCCTTACCCTTTCTGGACGGCGGGTCGTTGTCCAGCCATTGCCCCTAACACACAAACAAGCACCCAAGCAAATCAACAATCGAGCTCTGATACTTCCATTTCGCAATAGACTGGGAAAGGATGTCATTGTTTTGTTTGATAAATTCACGAAACAATTTGCCCAATCATAATTTACATTATTTGATAGATCACCGACCCACATCGGGGCCTGGGGGGAATAAATAAATTGAACCAAAAATAAATACAGAAATTGAAAAAAAAAATAAAATAAATAAAGAGAGAGAAACGATACAGCATATATCTTGTGTTGTCAAAGTAAAAGAAACAATTGAGACCCTGTAATTGTTTGGAAATGAGGCAGTCAGTCAGATCAGCAACCTGGGACTTGGTCACAAATTTTATGATGCAAAATGGCAGCAGGGTCTACCATTAGACAACACATACGCAGCAAATTGCACACCACTCATATACACGCTCACACAAACACTTGAATCTAAATACACTTGCAACCATCGTACATTAGAAATACACTTATACACCCTTACTATATTGAAATATCGTTGTGGAGGGTGGTTATACTTATCTATGTTAACACTTGTTACTCCCTTTTGATACAACAACAGATGTGAGCGACATGTGGTGGGGGTAGGGGGCTGCTATTGCCATGAGCAAGGTTCCGCCATGGCTCTTGGCATCAGTTGCTCCCCTAATAAACCTAATCAAGGCAAGAAGCCACCTAGTTTACGGCGACGTGCCTCTGAATGGGAAGTAACTTTGGGGTAAATAAACTCAAAAGGTGGATCTAACTTGATGACACAGGCCCGGGACCAGAGTTACCAGTTGGTGATGCTGGGAGGCGCCTACAACTGTCAAGTTTGTGCGCTTTGTGCTGTACTCACGCTCATCTCGCCCACCCACACATACTATAATACAAATTCTCACATGCACGTACATTTATGTTATATGTGCGTGTGTTCTTGTATGGGTAACGATACTCACCTTAATGAGGACGATTTGACTTCCTTCTACTGGGGACTTGACCATACCAACGATAAGTCGCTCCTGCACCCAAGGCGCCTGCGACGAAATGCGGATACCACCCAGCCGCGCCACCCACAGCGCCCGCCCCTGACTGTGTGAGGGGGATGATAAGGTCAAATCACAAAGCTATGAATGTGACATCAAATGTTTAAAGACTGTTAGCTGTACAGGACAGCATGTGACACCTATTAATTTATCTTATCTGATAATTATGTACTAACGTGTCTAAACATGATGCTTGCTTAACCACTCGGTGATTAATTTATAAAATATGCTGGGGATTTTAATGCAATTGTATTGTTCTTTTAAATTTGTATTCAAGGAGACTTAGTTACAAAAAAAATAGGTAATCAGACAATGTATAACAAAATAGGACTTATTACCAGAAAACCTGCGGCGGTGGTGGTGGTAGGGGGGAGGCGGGAGGGGGGTCCCTATATTTTCTACTAGGCACTTGAGGCTAAACTCCTTTAATTCAACCCTTCATGAGGCAAAGAAAGTGGCCAAAGATTGGGACAGACATATGGGCCTTGGAAAAAAATCAGGCCGAAATTTCACCCTCTAAAATGGGAACATGCCAAGTATGGCCAACGTTAGTAGTACCCCGGCTTGAGGCCTAAAAAAAAAAACGTTAAGGTATTAAAACCGTAAAGATTTTAGTGCTATTGTACTGACCCCTGGAAGCAGAGTGAGGTGGTGAGGAGCCAAGAGGGGTGGATGAGGGTGGCGTCGCAGGCGTGGGCACCGTCCTTTAGTAACGCCGCCGCCCATGGCCAGTCACCACTCCCAGCCGTCCGCACCACGCCGCCTTCCACCGCAGGGTTCCGCGGCGCCAAATACAGCGGCCGTACCCCACACGCTGATTATATAGTGAATAATATACATTTCTTATGTTAAGACATACATACAAATATAACAACATACAGAAACAAAGCTAACACAATCATTTTTTGTGCCTTAGTTTCATCAAATTCGACCCAACACAACGTAATTAATAACCCCTTCACCCTAAAGGCAGGGCTAAGAAAATTATATTGGTAATTATCATTTACGCTAATTAGACAACTTCATAAAGTGAACCAGAACACTGCCAATACAAAATAACATTTTTATTCAAGATAAATTACTTCCACCCGTATATATATATATATATACCTGTGACACGAGAGAGAGAGACGTACCTAGTTCGGAACACACCATGTAGACAACAGTACGTCTGCTGCAGTTGACACTCTCAAAGGTGATGTTCGTGGAGTACACGTCGGTGATCTGCACGTAGCCCAGGCCAGGCACATGGTCGAACACGTCTTCAGTCACCACCTCCACCAGCTCCACGCCCCTGAACAACACACACACACATACACGTTAACCCACTGAATCACCTCAACACCGCTCTGTATCACCTTTCATTACATGTAGTGTACAAAATACACTTTGCATATAACACTCCTTACTATTATGTCACGTCACCATCACAATGACATGATAGGAATAAAATATGAAATGCCACAATAATGACAAATGACATAATGCGTCAGCATCCATGACACCACTTAGCATAGACCCATATAATGTGAGAAAACACAACTGGACACAGGACTAAATGCTGCAAAAACACGAAATTGTAATGATATCTGACATGAGAACCAAACAATCAAAATTTGTTCGCCACAATAGCCAACCTATCTAAAGAACTAATTATTACACAGTAGGGAATAAACAGGGCCAATAGTAAGTCTTCCATTGCTGGTATCCCCTCAACCCCCGAGATGTAGTCTGAAGGTCTTCCCTTGGCGTCCCATCATGCATGGCCCTGAAACCAGGTTTTCTATATGGGGAGAGATGAGTCGGAGTGTTTACGTCACTTGGTGTCGAGTCCGTCAGCAGGAAGCTTCAGGAGGATCAGATGTTGAGCGGTGAGGGGGGACAGTGGATTATAAGGGGACAGTGGGCGGTGAGGGGGGCAGTGGATGATGAAGAGGGGCAGTGGAGAGTGAGGGGGGACAGTGGGCGGCGAGGGAGACAGTGGATGATGAAGGGGGCAGTGGGCGGTGAGGGGGGGACAGTGGGCGGCAGGGGAGACAGTGGATTATAAGGACAGTGGGCGGTGAGGGGCAGTGGATGATGAAGGGGCGGTGGGCGGTGAGGCAGTGGGCGGCAAGGGAGACAGTGGATTATAAAGGGGGACAGTGGAGTGAGGGGGGACAGTGGAGGTGAGGGGACAGTGGGTGATGGAGGGGACAGTAGATGGTGGGAGGACAGAAGGCAATGGGTGGACAGTTATGAGGCGGGCTGTGGGCGGGCAGGGAGGAGGACGGACCCCCCGCCCCATAAAACTCGCCCGTCCATTGCAAGTTCAATTACAGATTTATAGTCAATTGTCGGGGGCTGAGAGGGACATCCGCCACTGAGCCATCACACATAACCAGATATATATCGTTCTTAATAAATCCACATGTCAATAAAGCGGCGATTTGAAATCCCTTTAATTTATTATTTGTAAATTCTTTTTATCCTTCAGCGTAACTAGTAGCTGCAGCGCGGTTAACTCTTGTAGGTGGCTCATTACTGCAACCATAGACTTCCACAAGCTGGTGCCCCTTCATCTCTACTAGCTGGCGCCACTTCACTCCAACTAGCTAGTGCCCTTTCATCTCAACTAGTTGGCGCCACTTCATCTCAACTAGCTGGCGCCACTTCACTCTTACTAGCTGGCGCCCCTTCATATCTACTAGCTGGCGCCACTTCATCTCAACTAGCTGGCGCCACTTCACTCCTACTAGCTGGCGCCCCTTCACCTCTACTAGCTGGTGCCCCTTCACTCCTACTAGCTGGCGCCACTTCACTCCTACTAGCTGGCGCCCCTTCACCTCTACTAGCTGGTGCCCCTTCATCTCTACCAGCTGGCGCCCCTTCACTCCTACTAGCTGGCGCACCTTCATCTCTACTAACTGGCGCCCTTCACTCCTAGCTGGCGCCACTTCATCTCAACTAGCTGGCGTCACTTCACTCCTACTAGCTGGCGCCCCTTCACCTCTACTAGCTGGTGCCCCTTCATCTCAACTAGCTGGCGTCACTTCACTCCTACTAGCTGGCGCCCCTTCACTCCCTACTAGCTGGCGCCCTTCTTCATCTCAACTTCTTTGGCGCCCCTTCAAACACTCTCTCCTCCCCATATTCCTACCCCCATTTTTCCCGTCTCTCTCCCATGCTGTTGCCCATCCCATCCTCCTCTCCCAGTCTTCGTCTATCCTCCCTGTTACCCCCTTTCTCCTCTCTCCCATTATTGCTTCTCACACCTATTCCTCGATTACTTGTTCTTTTGCTTTTCATCTTTCTACATTTACTCCTCCTCCTCCTCGTTTCATTGTCATCTCTTCCCTGTAACTACGTGTCCACATCTGCTTCTGAAATCGGCAGCTCTGACATAACTGCCCAATTTTGCTAGTGATTCCACATAACGAGGAGAGCCGTAACCTCCCTGCGACCTCCTCCCCATTAATTCGGGCGCTCCCTTTACCGCTGGTCGTCGTCCCCCATTAAACAGGTGCCATTAAACAGCATCATTACCCGTTATCCAAGGCCGCATCAGTGGCTACACCGCTCGACGCCAGCACAGCCCAACGTCAGTACTTACTGGGTTTTCATTTTATATTATTAATTTGTAAGTGAGACCACAGGTACACACAAACAGATACTGTACAGGTACCATTACATGAATACAGGTGTAGGTACAAGTACAGTGTATATTAGAACAAACTGGTGAGTACATTGTATAATACACTGACTTGCCCGCCATCATGGAGAACAAAGGTGCACTCACTCGTCATTCTAAACAGTACAAGTTGAACGGCCACCCACCAATTACTGCCGTACCTCTAAATCTCATAACGTCTGTAAATTTATTTTTATCCAATATTTTACTATTAATCCTACTTACATTTGAAAATATTATATACGCAGCTACTTTTCATAAAAAAACCCACTCTTTTATGAACCGTAAATTCTAAGCTATGATTTTAATAGATCTTCAACCAACGTTACATTACCTTCTCTTAGTACCCTAAAACTTTCCCCATTATACCATTATTCCTCTTGGGGTGGAACACTATACCTGTGGGAAACTGTAACCTTTAAACTTTCTCCCATTACACCATACTTTCTCTTACCACTGTAAAACTTTCCCCAATTACAATATACTTTTCTTTTTTAACCCTGAAACTTTTATATATTATCTTTGCTTTTTCCCACTATACTTTCCTCGATTGTCCTTAGGTTTTCCTTCTTGCCACTGAATTAAAAGTTTCATAATTTTCCCTTAACTTCTAATGCTGACCAAATATCCTCTTAATTTTTTTAACCTTTCTTCCATTGGCCCAAATATTTTCACTATCAAGAAATTTTCCTCATTTTCCTACATAAAGTTTCCCCGTTACCGTGAAGCTTTAGTTATTTTCCTAAACTATCTCTCGTTGCTAATTTTTTTTCCGAAATTTCCCCTAAACTTTTCCCTGTAGCTACAAAATTATTCACATTACCCTAGAATTTTCCCCTGTTGCTTCAAATCTTTCATCCATCTTGCTAGATCTTCCCACCAGAAACTTGTTCTTATTTTTCAGAAGTTTTCCTGGTGCTATAAAGTTTCCCCCGTTAGTGCAAACGATGAAGGGAGAGGGAGGAGGTTGGAACTGTCTGAATTACTAATTACTTACACAACAAACTGACAGACTAATGGGTGACTTGACTGACTGCCTGCAGTGCCTGGGTAATTGCCTGACTTACTGCTGATTTCTTGAGCCATTCAGTGATCACTTATGTGTGGAGAAGAATGTATTTACTTCTGATCAACTGTTATCTTTGTTTACTTTTGATCAGCTGTTATCTTTGTTTACTTTTGATCAGCTGTTATCTTTGTTTACTTTTGATCAGCTGTTATCTTTGTTTACTTTTGATCAGCTTTTATCTTTGCTTACTTCTGATCAACTGTTATCTCTGTTTACTTTTGATCTTCTATACTAAGCCATCCCGAATCGTCTCTCGTATACACTTTCCTCCCATATCTCCATCTATGTATATACTGTATACCTGGACTGTCTATACACATATACTGAATCAGTGTAAACTTGTCTGATGATATGATTATATACATCAATATCGGTCTATCTACATAGCTATTTATCTATTACCAATGTCTTCAGTACTTTCTCTCTCTCCATCTTTTTGTCTCCCCATTCCCCCTTCCTCCCCCTTTCCTCCTTCTTTCCCCTTTCCAATTTTCTCGTGGTGATTGAATGTCCGCCAAAATAAGAATCGTTTCCCTTCATACCATCATAAATTGTGGCAGTATCAAGAGTTTCCCTCACCGTCAAGTATTTATCGCTAGAATTTATACATTATGTATTGACTCGCCTCCTTACTTTACTCCTCCTCTCCTGGAAATAATTCTCGTCCCGGATTCTCCAAGGGTCGTATGTGTTAATTTGCTCCGCTGCCCTAACTGCAGAAAGTACGATACATTTAGGTGACTCATTTTAAATTTCAACAAAAGATGAATAACTTATATCATACTACGCTATATAAATGACGGTAAAATATGACGTCGAAATTGCACTGAGACTGTACCGCATACCACAGCTCATTTCATCAAACAAGAAACTTCAACATACGAGTCTTTGAGAATCAGAACCATGACTAGGCGGCGTTTAACTTACTTCCAGATATCTTTGGGGAGACTCAAATGTTCTCTATTACGTGATCTGTCTTTATGTCCTTCCGCCCGTGTCCACTACAGTCATTTACCAAACGTTCACAAGACGTTTATATTATCGTGGACCATCAGCTAACTGGAGGTGACTGACTCATTCTTCCTAGGGTTAAAATTCCATTCATTTCAGCCCAGAGTTGCATTTGTCCTAATATTACATCCTATTTAATTCTGACTTGTGTTCCCAGATACTTGGAGTCTGACTGTGTTTGGAGTGGGATACCAACGTCTCAAGGTACCCCGTACACTTTTCTATTCTCCTGTTTAACCTTACCTTCTACCCGCCATCTCCCTTATCAAAGATTTCTCTATTACACCCTACCATCTCTCATCCTATATCTCTGGTTCCTCTTACTTTTATAACCTATTTTTACTTTTTATTCCTTCTCACTTCCTCCTCTTTCATCTTTATCATTTCTCGTTGTCACTACTGCTACCTCGTTTTCTCTTACTACCTCCTCCATCTTACCCCCTCCTCCTTCCTTCTCACTTCCTGTACCACAAACCCCCTCCATCTTACCCTCCTCCCTGTCACCCATAGATATAGGAGCCTTTGAGGACCAAGTAGTTTGTTTTCCTCTTGGAGACCATTTCCGATCCCTCGTCGCCTCTCCTCCACCCCCTCTCCTTCCATTCCGTTTCTTCGCGTTTTCTCTGGTATTTTCCTTGTCCTCGTCTCCCCTAACTGCCTCACCTCCAACACACCCCCCCTCCCCGTCCCTACATTCTACCGTCTACACTCTTCATCACCCTCTCCTCCCTCACTCCTGCTACTAAGAAGCTCCTTAGTATTTTCAGCTCTGTTTTACGGAACGGGAAGAAAAAACACAAAAAAATCGAAGACCTATTGTCATCCCCCTGACGTCGGCTTCTTCCTTGTCTTGTCCTGGGCAGGTTTTTGGTTTTCAGTCCGTTCACCACTTTCTACTGGGGCCAGAACAACCATACTTGACACTCTTTGTACACTGGGGCCAGAGCAACCACACCCTCCTCTCCCTGCTGCCTCTCTTCCTTAACTCTTCCCGCCGTTATTCCCTCTCTTACCTCACTTCCTCTACTTTCCCTGGTACAGACCCCGCCAGTGACCTTACCAGTGACCCCACCAGTAACCTTATCTGTGACCCTGCCAGTAACTTTATCAGTGAGCTTACCAGTGACCCCACCAGTAACCTTACCACAGACCCCGCCAGTGACCTTACCAGTAAACCTTATCAGTGACCCTGCCAGTAACTTTTTCAGTGAGCTTACCAGTAACCCAACCAGTAACCTTACCACAGACCCCGCCACTGACCTTACTAGTGATCCCGGACACACTGCCAACCCAAGCCTCCCCTCTCTTATCAAAATTGAACTGCGACCTTCCCTACATCACAACCTTGGCCTGAGTTAAGCGCCTCTCTGTCTAACGCTTCTGATGACGGCAATTTGTGGCCGCGTCTGATATTTTGCTCTTTACATACACCATCAGGGGTGAATCTCGTTTCCCTTAAGGGGCGAGGCAAAGAGGGTAAGGGGGATGGGGGTAAAGGGAAATTAAGGGGCAGACGGTGATGCATCCACTGCGGCTTATCAAAGGGAGGAAGAGAGACACGTTCTGGGTGAGCAATGGGTGGTTCTCGGGGAGGCACACAGGTCGTATATAAGGTCGTGATACGTTTCTGTGTAAGAGATAGCAAGAGATACATGAAATAGGAGATATATAGATCACTGTACAACCTGGTGTTCGGGATACAGTGATAAATGGTGTCCAACCAGTCAGTTATATGCTCGCGTGGACCAATAGTGAGGCGTGGATTATAGTATACAGTCTGATGGGTAATATGAAACTAACAGTCATCGGTTGTAATAGGTGCTCCGTGGCCATGGGTAGTGAGGGCAACTGTATACGAGAACTTTTTATTTATTTACTTTTTATTTCACTGTGAATTAATATGCACTAATTCGTTTATCATTTCCCCCTTCTTCCGGACACAGTGTAAACATATAACAAAATTAACGTGAATTCCACTCTTAGTTACGATGTACGTGAGGGGTGGTGACATGACGGTATAATCTAATGAACGTATAGACTAACACACCCAGAATCCTACGTGAATGTTGGCAATTTCTACACAATAACCACGCCAAGTTACTGAAAAAAGAAGATAAAGGCAAAATTATGGGAGTTAAGGATGGGGAGAGGGGAGATAATTTACCTCCCCTTTAAGGTTGGGGAAAGGGGAGATAATTTACCTCCCCTTTAAGGATGGGGAGAGGGGAGATAATTTACCTCCCCTTTAAGGATGGGGAGAGGGGAGATAATTTCTCATTGATGTGAGTGTTTCTGCTAGCTCCCGTCCACACCTGCAGCTGGGTGAAGAGACAGCTGCATCAGTCACTACCACAACTCCTCTCTTCCTTGTCAAGCCGCCCCTACACCCGCCCCGCCGCCCCTCTTCTCGACAAGCTGCCCTTATACTCCAGCCCCCTGGCCACCCCTTATATTCTGCCCCTGCCGCCCTAAGGGGAACTGCCCTGGCCACCCCCAGGCCTCCCTCAAGCCGCCCCTGTGCCAACTTTCTCACCAACTTTTTTTAATCCACAGTTTTTTGTAGAACTTTTTATCCGGTGGTAATTGACAGTTGGATACCGGACCACCGCCACAACCACAGTCCATCTGTCACTCCCTCGGATACTCCAACCCTCTCTGTGACAAGGCAACCCCCTTGCTGTGACAATCCGACCCTTTCTGTGACAACTCAGCACTGTGTGACAACCCAACCGCCTCTGTGACAACCCAACCGCTTCTGTGACAACCCAACCGCTTCTGTGACAACCCAACCGCCTTCTGTGACAAACCCCAACTGCCTCTAGACAACCCAACCGCTTTGGTGATAACCCAACCGCTTCTGTGACAACCCAACCGCTTCTGTGACAACCCAACTGCTTCAGACAACCCAACCGCCTCTGTGACAACCCAACCGCTCTCAGACAACCCAACGCTCCTCAGACAACCCAACCGCCCTTGGTGACAACTCCAACCGCTTCTGTGACAACCCAACTGCTTCTGTGATGCAACCCAACTGCCTCTGTGACAACTCCAACTGCTTCTAGACAACCCAACCGCTTCTGTGACAACCCAACCGCCTCTGTGACAACCCAACCTCTTCTGTGACAACCCAACCGCTTCTGTGACAACCCAACCGCTTCTGTGACAACCCAACCGCCTCTGTGACAACCCAACCGCCTCTGTGACAACCCAACCTCTTCTGTGACAACCCCAATCCTCTCTGTACCATCCCAACCCTCTCTGTACCACCTCAACCCTCTCTATATCATCCCAACCCTCTCTATACCATCGCCAACCCTCTCTGTGTCACCTCTACTCTCTATGACACCAGCCGACCCTCTCTTGTCATGTCGTCCTGACTTCCGCTACAACTACAGAGCCACTTTTTTCTTGTATTTTGCCCCCCCTTCCATTCACAATATCCCAGGGAACCACCGAGGCGCAGCGACGAGTCTCCTCACCAAACAACAGATCACTCATACAGAAAATATGTCTCCATGTGATGTGTGTAAAAACCTGAACGATATGTTAGGGAGGAGGAGGAGAATGAGGAAGGAACTGTTCAAATTCTATGGATGGACAGTATCTAATATTGAAAAGGAGTATTTGAACCTTTGTTGAGAAACGGAATACCTTTTAAAAGACTGAATACGTGCAGAAAGATATAAGACAAATCTAATAAACAAACAAACAAAGGTTGGTGTGTGTGTGTGTGTGTGTGTGTGTGTGTGTGTGTGTGTGTGTGTGTGTGTGTGTGTGTGTGTGTGTGTGTGTGTGTGTGTGTGTGTGTGTGTGTGTGTGTGTGTGTTCGTCCAATAAAAATCATTGAATGTCAGTACTATAATATGAAAGATAAACCCAAACCAAATTACACCCACAAAGAGGAAATCTTCCCCTCCCTACACATCCTCCTCCCGCCACTAGTAGAGCTTCGGCAGGGCTTGATTGTTGTGGAGGCCCGGCCGACTGTTCACCTTTTGATCTTGTACTTGAGTTTCCGGCTCAGGAGCACCCACCAAGACAGAGGATCACACACACACAGGGGTACTGCCTCACTTCAACTCTAACCTCTCCCTAGAAATATTTTTACTGGACGCATGTAGTAAATAAAAATACATAATGCACCCCTGGTCTAACGGCCTTCACAGCGATGACTGACTGTGGCCATGTTCGTTTAGTAAGGTTGGTACTTTTGATTGTGTAACCAATACGATGTTTTCTGTATACATACACCATAACTCATGAGTATTATTCAGAATTCTTGGTCCGGTGTATCATATTGTACTGTATATAGCCGTAAAGATACAGATATATTCGTTATTGACTGTACACAATGAAAACACACATCTACAAGTATGCTTAATATGACGATTTGTCTTGAGTAACACAAAAATATGTTTTCAAGTCTCGGTTTGTATTGTGGAGGAGTATGTGGCTTAATTTGACGTCTGTGGAGAGGGTGGATGGAGAGGGAGGGAGAGGTGGATATGTAGGTGTGTCCGGTCATGAAAGTTCGATAGCGTAATTTTAGTCACTCATCGGTAGGTTAAAAAGAGTTACATTAAACACTTGGTTGGGGATGGTAGGCAAATATTACATGGAGGCCCAATGATCATACTAACGATTACCAATAATACTTGTCGGTGTGTAAACAACTTGTAACTGTGTTGGAAATGCATCGAATAAAGTGCATGGTCATTAAAGGGTGTCCCAGAAAAATGTCCCTGCCTCTCTGCCCGCTCCCTGCCCCCCTGCTTCCCTCCCTCCAATTCACAGTGTCTCAGGGAGCAGGCAGGGAGGGAAGGAAGGAGGCAGGGAGCAGGCAGGGAGGGAAGGAAGGAGGCAAGGAGCAGGCAGGGAGGGAGGAAGGGAAGCAGGGACACCCTATACTTTACCCTTTGTCCAGAAGAAAATTTACTCACTAACTAACGACTTGGGACTTGACTGTTAGTAGAATTATTTACCCAAATTTATCGAAAACAAACAAAACAAAACCAAAGCTTTCCATTGTGATCATTTGTTCCTGGTGAGTAGTGAGGACACGTGAGTAGTGAGGACACGTGAGTAGTGAGGACACGTGAGTAGTGAGGACACGTGAGTAGTGAGGACACGTGAGTAGTGAGGACACGTGAGTAGTGAGGACACGTGAGTAGTGAGGAGGACACGGGAGGTGAGGACACGTGAGTAGGAGGACACGCATGTAGTGAGGACGAGTAGTGAGGACACGTATAAGAGGGACACGTGAGTAGGAGAACACGTGAGCAGTGAGGACGCGTGAGGACATACCTGTAGGAGGAGATCACAGGTGACTCCCGGCTATAAGCAGGTATAAGAGCTGGTGAGCCTCCTGCAGGAGGGTCTTGTTGATGCTAAGCGACACACACGGGCAAGTGGGGGGATGCTGCCCTCCGTGTACCGTGTGCAGGAGACCCTCCTGGTTGTATTTTATCCACTGTTGCCCTTCAGGGGCGTCAGGATTGGTTTATGTCGGCGTCAACGATACTAAACAAACGGGAAAAATATATAGTATACGCCTGAGAGAGAGAGAGAGAGAGAGAGAGAGAGAGAGAGAGAGAGAGAGAGGAGAGAGAGAGAGAGAGAGAGAGAGAGAGAGAGAGAGAGAGACCAATCTTGGTAAGCAAATATTGACCCTAACTTTATCAGGGGTTAATGAAGGAGTAATTATGAGCAGGTCAAGTGTGAGGAGGAGGGGAAGGGGTTTGGGGAGGGGAGGGTTGGGGGAAGGGATTTAAGAGCAGGCTGATACAATTCAAAGCTAGGTCAAAGTGGATAATTTAAGGGCAGGACTAAAAGGTCCTGTATTAAGGAGTGAAGAGGAAGGTGTTGCCTAATGAGATGAAATATTGTGGTAGTGAATCGGAAGGAAATGTATCTAGGGTGAAGCGCTCTAGGGTGAAGCGTCTACTGTAGGGTGAAGAGTCTAGGCCTAGGGTGAAGTCTACCGTATGGTGAAGAGTCTAGGCCTAGGGTGAAGAGTCTACTGTAGAGTGAAGAGTCTAGGGTAAAGAGTCTAGGGTGAAGCGTCTACTGTAGGGTGGAGAGTCTACCGTAGGGTGAAGAGTCTAGGCCTAGGGTGAAGAGTCTACCGTATGGTGAAGAGTCTAGGCCTAGAGTGAAGTCTACCGTATGGTGAAGAGTCTAGGCCTAGGGTGAAGAGTCTACTGTAGGGTGAGGAGTCTAGGATGAAGCGTCTACTGTAGGGTGAAGAGTCTACTGTAGGGTGAAGAGCCTAGGCCGAGGGTGAAGAGCCTAGGCCGAGGGTGAAGAGTATAAGTTTAAGAAGGACTGGCTGGGTGGTGGGGACACAAAGGGTGGCAGGGTGATGGGGTGACTGGCAGGGGAAGGGTAGTAGGGTGAAGGGAGTAACAGGGTGAGGAGACTTACAACAGCCACGCTCGTCGGAACCATTGGGGCAGTCTTCGATGCCGTCACAACGTCGCTCCTGGGAGACACAGGCTGAACCAGACCCACACCTGTACACAACAACACGGTGGTTAGATTATCCTACACACACACACACACACACAGCAAGTCTACATACACACACCCATGCTGCGATTTATACATACCACGCACACACTACAAGTCCACACATACGTACATACACAGGCTATGTAATCCTATAATCCTAGAGATAAATAGTTATGTTTATAATTTATCCAGCGTGACTACCAACCAAGACATTTTTTAATTCCACCACCATTGTATTCCACCGTCACTGTATTCCACCATCACTGTATTCCACCATCACTGTATTCCACCATCACTGTATTCCACCATCACTGTATTCCACCATTACTGTATTCCACCATCACTGTATTCCACCATCTCTGTATTCCACCATCACTGTATTCCACCATCACTGTATTCCACCATCACTGTATTCCACCATCACTGTATTCCACCATCACTGTATTCCACCATCACTGTATTCTACTACCATCACTGTATTCCACCATCACTGTATTCCACCATCACTGTATTCCACCACCATTGTATTCCACCGTCACTGTATTCCACCATCACTGTATTCCACCATCACTGTATTCCACCATCACTGTATTCCACCATCACTGTATTCCACCATTACTGTATTCCACCATCACTGTATTCCACCATCTCTGTATTCCACCATCACTGTATTCCACCATCACTGTATTCCACCATCACTGTATTCCACCATCACTGTATTCCACCATCACTGTATTCCACCATCACTGTATTCTACCACAAACAAACAAGACTCCTCCTTAACCTCTCACTCCTACAAATTCCAACTGAATCTTCTGCTTCTATAAATTAGTTGAGTTAATATAGCACACTTCCTCTGTTGGGAGTCTTCAAATCTGCATACTTGGTAAGAAATAAACTTTTCCTTCAAGTTTCAACAAGAACAGTATAAAAAAAAAATATGAAGCTTAATTGTAATTGTTGAGAAGAAATGAAAACCAGAAAAAAAAAAACGTATAGCCAGGTCCTGCACGGGTCTGTGTCCAAGTTCTAGATGGCACTGTTACTTTTCCTTAATTTATGGACGGAATATTCAGCGTGTCGGGTGTTTCAACTGTGATATGCACACTGCTAAACTAATGAGTTATGTTATATTTCATCGTTTACGGAGGGAAGCGTTGACATCTTAAGAGGACTGAAGTGGCTGGATACCGTCGCAGTTCGTATCCAAGTGTCGTGTTTCTCCCTGTACCCGGAGAGCGTACGTATAACATCTGTTTTAATTACTTTTATGCACCAAAGACCATAATACAATCCACTGTGTCAGTTTGGCCACTTACAGATCAGTTAAGTGGTCCCAGTCAGAAGCCATGAACAGCAGTAGACTGAGTTACTGTCAATGGTAATTAGTATTGGTAATAAAAAAGAAGAAGTATTATTTGGTGGCAAAGACGCAGGATCAGGTTCTTGTGGCAAACAAACATCGATCAATCAACAAGTTTTTCCCAGGGAGTCAACAGCAGGCGACCGAGGGAGCTGACCCCGAGGTGTGACCCCCCTAAACACCCTACTCCTCACCCCCATCTTAAAGACGGTGCTGTCCTCACACACTCACAAAGAAATACCTCATGCAAGTAGATGATTCTCTTCACCAGTTCTTCATGTTCATTCTTCACACATATAACCCGTGATTTATATTTGGATAATTCGGGATCACAAGGAGCTTTATTATTAAATTGTCATAGTGAAGTGATCCTCTGGCAAATTAATTTCAGGATCCCAAATATTAAGAAAAATGCACTTGTTACAGCATGAATTAACCAGTCGACTGACTTTCTGTATGATTTACATTGACTTTTACAGTAAATAAGAAACTGACGACGCTTAAAGTCCTTTGATGATAAACAGAAAACGACACTGTACAGTACACTACAGTACTACAATATTGATAAGTAAAAAACACACGATGGCAGGACACTTACAGTTTAATCTTCTCAATAAAAGAAAAGTATTAAGCTCATCCTCCTGTCCACCCTGCTAAGTGTTTGTGTTAGTATCAAGAACTTTGACACACACACACACACACACACACACACACACACACACACACACACACACACACACACACACACACACACACACACACACACACACACACACACACACACACACACACACACACACACACACACACACACACACACACACACACACACACACACACACACACACACCAACTCAAATACATAGCTATAGTAAACTCAATTTTTCTTATACAAATATTATTAATATTCAATTGTGTTACAACAAACGGTGAGGGGCGTCCCACACAGCAAGTGGCTCACTCAACACGTGTGTCCTGAGCCGCAACAGTGGCAGGGGGGGCCTCCAAGAGCACCACCAGATACATCACCCGTCATACTCGGGGTAAGTGCCGTTTTCTTGGCTTAAAATTATCCTCAATGGTTTCTACAAACTCAGTTTACGTTATACAGTATAGTATAGCAAACAAAATCTCTTTAATAATCTAGAAACCAATGAGTATTTTAACAGCTATATCACAATGATCACAATATCACTCACATGGTTTGGTGTATATTTGTGATCGAGTTATTGATTTACACCAAAGTGACTGCTGACCTCATGTGTGTAATGGTGATTGTGATTGGTGGGTCTATTTTCGGTTGTATCACTGTCAGGATAAATATTAAACAATCCAAAGGTAACATTCTTATAATAATAAACTATTCTTCGTTATTTTAGATCATGCCAAGTTTCCAAATGTTTGTATGCTTCCTTAAATAATGAAGAAAATTTGATGTGAGAATCTTGTGGCAGCCCTGGTTGTAGTTGAGTCGCCATATAGTATTGCCAGGTAAAATTGCCAGTATGAGAGCCAGGGTGGGGTACATGCATCTTTGGTTGACTTTGCAAATGGATCACGAAAAAAGTAGGATAAAATTAATTATTCTTTAAAACATTGTAGGTGGTTTCAAACTGACAATTTTAACTCAAAACTTGGTTCACGTAAACTTCAAAGGGGTGAACAATATGGTTTAAATAGTAATATGAATTGTTCGAATTGTTCAAGTAAAATTTGTATGCAAGTCGTCTTCCAACACACTGTATATCAATTTAAAAATACTTGAGATTAACAGAGGCTGGTAGACCTATATAGATAGCCTACCAGCTCAAGCTGTGGAATCGAAAGCATTACTGAGCTTCAAAACAGCCCGGGCATAGACTACAGTATCAAAAACAACGGAGAGATACTACTCAGGTCACTGGCCTCATTCTCTCGGCATGGCCATCTCTATTTTGGGTGAACTAGGTAGGTAAGTACATTAAGATAGTACTTATCAGGATATATAACCAAATATGTACTGTATATGTTATCTACAAACGAAAAACTGAAGGTGTAGGAGAACAAATTCATGTAGAAATAGAACTTCTGTTCCAGCTTTTAAGTTGAGCGAGAGTAGTGTTCACGGGACTAGTACCTCAACCGTTGAGGCGCGTTACTAAAGTGCGTTTCTAAACATATCTGTGATGGTAAAAGGAATCTTACATGAGAAATCATATATGAAAGTAGCTGCAAGTGGATTAGAGACGAAACTTCAGAGAAGGGTGAGTATGAATAGTCGGGAGAGGGTATATGAGGGGTGGGTCATTAATGAGACGCGGTGCTTTTAGTGTGGACGATGGGGAGGGAGGGAGGGAGGGAGGGACAGAGACGAGTGCCGCGCGTGCCCTCCCTCCTGCTGGTAAATACCTGGTATATCATGAGAAGATGCATGGCACTATAATATGCACTGAGGAATGGGACAAATTTACTCGACTGGTATGAAAAATTTAGCCTTTTGCTGGCCATTTTTTGACAAGTTCCGAGATGCAAAGATTCCTGGAGATGTTTGCGAGTCGTGGACTTTGCCTGCATGTTGATAAGGCTGGGGGTACACCGGGGATAATGGCCGCGAGAATTTCTGGAATTAATTGCTTCCTCTATTTATTCTTGGGCAGTCTGAGGAACGAGGTGAGGTTATCCCACCATTCAACTGCCGAGATCAATGCCATCAAGGAAGGAGACAGATGAATAGCATTACGGGAAACACAAAAGCGAAGTCCGTATAGACAATTTTAATATACGGTAGTAATAAAAGTATGTAATTTGTAGAACTGAAGTATTAAATTACTTGTATCATAACCGAATAAGGAAAGACTAGCCGCCTGGGTACTCTAACAGGGTCAGGCGTCACCGTGTGTAGATCCTTTCGTCAATGTTATACAGATGACACTACTGATAGCCTCACTACTAATATTTCTTGAACGTGTTAAATGCTTTAAGGATTAATTATTCGAAGAAAATGTGTTTTCTTAGATACCTCATAATTATCTGACACACTGGGCCCTTACTGGAGCAGGAAGGGCCCAGTGTGTCCGAGTTTTAGTTTAGGGCCGAGTCATCTACAGTATTTTGTTACGGCAGTGGCTAAGAGGCGCGCAAACTGACAACAAGGCTGCCACTATTTTATATAATTGATCCTGACACGGAGTATAGTGTGGCTCTTGACTCACTGTAACTTAACCTTAATAAACTTGTAGTTATTGAACACATGTACAAAAAGATTCTGTATTTTTTTTATTAAGGATCCTGAAACGAATGAAACGAACTCCGAAACAATATCAAGCATCAGTCACACACTGTGGTATATAAGCATGATTCATCCCTTGTAAAATAAATACACTAAAATTAATTATAAGGTTTCCTTGACAAGCAAAAACAGGTGCTACATCAAGTAACAAATTTGTTGCTCCGCCCAACTCATTTCTGTATCCAGCCTCACCTCTGAGCACACACACAGGATGATCATAATGTTCGATAATTTTTTAATATATTACAAAGAATCCTAACTAATACACTCCAGCTATCAACATGTGTGTGTACTGAAACAAAATAATAGCCGACTGAAATTAATCAGGAACGGCAGTTACCTGAAGGCTCCGGAGCCACAGTTGGAGCACTGATCCTCGTCCGACATGTCAGCACAGTCCACCACACCGTCACATACCCGCTCTGGCCACCCCTTCACCCTCAGCTCCCGCGCACACCCTGTAAACACCACACAAAGTTAACCACACACAGCATAACCGATTAATTCAATACGAAAAGAATATGTAGAGGCTCTGGTTATCAGTGTAGGGGCTCTGGTTATCAGTGTAGAGGCTCTGGTTATCAGTGTAGAGGCTCTGGTTATCAGTGTAGAGGCTCTGGTTATCAGTGTAGAGGCTCTGGTTATCAGTGTAGAGGCTCTGGTTATCAGTGTAGAGGCTCTGGTTATCAGTGTAGAGGCTCTGGTTATCAGTGTATAGGCTCTGGTTATCAGTAAACAGTGTTCAACCACGGGGTAAAACCCAGACCAAACCATGGCTACAAATGTTATCATAAGCTATACCATGCATGAAGACATAGACATAAAGAGGGGGTTATCTTAGCGTCCAGAGTGGGGGGAGAGAGAGGGGGATAACACACAGCATCATCAGAGTGGGGAGAGAGGGGGATATAGCACACAGCATCATCAGAGTGGGGAGAGAGAGAGGGAGGTAACACACAGCATCATCAGAGTGGGGGGAGGGAGAGGGAGGTAACACACAGCATCATCAGAGTGGGGGAGGGAGAGGGAGATAACAGATAGCAACATCAGAGTGGGGAGAGAGAGGG
Source organism: Homarus americanus (assembly GCF_018991925.1). Lineage (NCBI taxonomy): Eukaryota > Metazoa > Arthropoda > Malacostraca > Decapoda > Nephropidae > Homarus > Homarus americanus. The sequence continues at coordinate 696,208 of NW_024740587.1, read as the reverse complement.
AGATAGCACACATCATCATCAGAGTGGGGGGAGGGAGAGGGAGATAGCAGACAGTATCATCCAACACACTCCTTCTGCCTGTCAATTGTGATGCTAGCCTCTATGTCTGTCTATCACGGTGGGGAAGTGAGACAGGGATTAAAACATAAAATCTCTTATGGCCTCCCAAACCTACAGTACTAAGGCCACTGGCACCAGACATTGAATTAAAATAAAATACCGGTGATTCAAATACTGTACAGCCGGTATATATATATATAATTACTGTTATAACTACAAAATCAAATCCATTATTCTTTCGAAACTCACAATTTGTATACCAAGACCGTCTTTCAAGGGTATGTATAATAAATCAGTAACATCAATCACCAAAACAAACAAGATTTAATACGCCTTTATATAAATGAGTGTAGACAGACAGACAGACAGACAGACAGACAGACAGACAGACACACGCTCCACTATCGACCAACTTCTCGTCTTTTTTTTTATCAACACCTTCAGTTTCGAGAGCTTTATGAGAGCGTTGTTGTTCCTTGTCTGTAACTGATGTCATTTCACTTATCCATAAAAGAAAGATCCGCCTGTAATTGGTGTAACAAAAATATATATTAAAAACGTTTCCCTGATGTTCCCAAAGAGGAATCAAGAGGAGATTAAAGGGTTTATAAACTGTGTCAACATTGTGTGTATACGATAATAGAAGAATGTGTTTTATACTGGCTCGTTATAAACTTCATGTGTGTGGGAAGCTTGTCTGGTATACCGTGGCTCTTACATGCAGTATTACCTTATCCTGCCCCCAGTCTTTTGGACGATACAATGAGAACACGTTTCAGTTTATTCTCGTTTTTTGCATTTATTCACTTTCATTTATTCCACAGAAAAACAACAACAATAAAGAGTTTTTATTTTTGACCACACACACACACACACACACACACACGTAATGACACTCAATTACACATGGGGGTCGACATCCCAATAACACACAGGAGTACCGAGGACTACATACACACACACTACACCTCAGTAAACATAAGGTGTAGTAACAAAGGACCAGCCAGGACTACACTCTCACTGTTTGTAATTCACATAAGCTACTCAATTTACAGTCCGATCCATTTTCCGTGTAGGCGAAACTGCTGAGGCGCCCACCTCATCCATCTCTTTCTTCTGGCACTCTCCCGCCACACCACCCACCCACACCACCCACCCACCCACCCACCTCTGACCCTTACAAACACCCTTGACTCGGGCTTCAAACTCTGCCACACAACCCTGAGACCTTCCTCACTACCACCCACTTCTGATCTAGGGGAGGGAAGGAGTAGGTAGAGAAAGGGGGTAGGTAGAGAAAGGGGTAGGTAGAGAAAGGTAGAGAAAGGGGGTAGGTAGAGAAAGGGGATAGGTAGAGAAAGGGGGGAGGTAGATGAAGGAAGAGAGTAGGAGAGGGAAGCATGTTATAAAGGAAGGCGAAATACGAAACACAGCCTTAAACCTCCCGAATATGGGATAGGGTATAGACTCCCTAGTACCAGTGATGACAAAGTGGTCAGCCAACCAGACAAAAGCTTTAAATTACTTACAGTAACCTAACCTAAACCCTTTCTCCTCTAATCATCTTTCACTCCCTCTTTCTCTACAAAAAAAAGGAAGAAAGGAGGGAGGAAATAGCAGAAGGAAGAAGGGTGGTAAGAAGGGAAAGGGAGGAAGTAACTGGGACTCGAACAGATGAGGGGAATAAAGACTAGAAATCACTGAGGGGGGGGACCTACGTGACCTACTGAGGGGAGGTGAGGCGAGAGGGGGTAGGTGGGGTGATGCAAATCGAGGGAAGGAGTGATGTGAGGTAAGAGGAGTCCATGATGGGGGGAGGGGGTGAGGAGGGGGGTCAAGAGTACTAGGTAAGGAGAAAGAAGAAAACATATCAGATTAAGGTGATAGGTTGTGACTCTTTAAAAGTTTCACAGTCCTCCACCAACACCATCAACAACAACACCACCACACGTCTGAGCAGAACATCACACTCTCTATCTTTCAATAACAATAGTATATCAAGGTCGGCATCTACAAACACGTCTACCCCGAGAGTTTCACCAAAAGCATAAACGTTCACACCCTGGAAGTTGAGACGTAAAGATTCGGCAGATATCACGTTCACAAGCTGCCGGACGGACGGATGGACGGAAAATAAACACGGACGGACGGATACTATTTCCAGGACGGATATTATTTCCAGGCGTGGGTTAAAAGATACTGGAGATGTGAGAAATGGAGTTACAGAATAACAGGCAATTGATGTGTGTGTGTGTGTGTGTGTGTGAGAGAGAGAGAATTTTAAAATGCCAACGGGTGATCGCGTTGTGGAGGTGCAGGAGGGATGGTTGGAAGGGCAGGTGGTAGATCTGGAGGGAAGAGGGAGGGGAGTGGTGTTGTGGACGAGTGAGCGAGTGGCCGTGTCTACCCGCTTAGAAAGTGGTGGGCTCCTCGTGTGGACGCTGGCAAAGAGCGAGGGAGGGAGGGAGGGTCACTAGGGCGAAGGAAAGATTCAAGAGGAGATTTTATTATGTCAAGGTCCTACTGGGTCATGGCCATAGCTCAAGGTATTGGGTATTCCTCCTGGATCTGACTAGTGCCCTCAGTGTCAACAGAGAACAAGGCTGGTGTTCTTAAAGTCAGAGTGAGAGTGGTGCCGGGGTCAGGGGAATGGGAGGTCACGCACGGTAGGACCACTGGGCAGGCAAATCCATGGAGCAGAACTGGGGTGAGTGGTGACAGACGGAGGGAGGGAGGGAGAGTCTAATGGTGTGAGTAACAATATCACCACGAGGGTGCAGGCCGGAGCGAGGCCGCCGCCACACACCACAGCAAGGGAGGACTATGTGTTATGAGAGCCACCAGCTTAGGGACAGTGCCATAGGGGGTAAGTCATAGGAGCCACTAACCAAGGGAGTGTCAGGTTTGTGGGTCACGCGAGCCACCAGGTAACAGGTAAAAGTGTCCTGCGATATTAAGTTGAGAGGATTTCTGGTTTCCTTACGGTATGAGTTTCAGAAATCTTCAATTCTGCAGCTTGGTGGCTGAGGTGGAAGAGATAAAGGGTATCCTGTTGTCCTAGGGCGAGAGATAAAGGGTATCCTGTTGTCCTAGGGCGAGAGATAAAGGGTATCCTGTTGTCCTAGGGCGAGAGATAAAGGGTATCCTGTTGTCCTAGGGCGAGAGATAAAGGTATCCTGTTGTCCTGGGCGTGAATAAAAGGTATCCTGTTGTCCTAGGGCGAGAGATAAAGGGTATCCTGTTGTCCTAGGGCGAGAGATAAAGGGTATCCTGTTGTCCTAGGGCGAGAGATAAAGGGTATCCTGTTGTCCTAGGGCGAGAGATAAAGGGTATCCTAATGTTCTAGTGTCAAGGGTTATTAGTATAGGGTGTCCTGATGTCCTAAGACCAAGAGGGTAAAAAGTGTCCTGGTGTCCTAGAGCCAAGCGGGAAAGGGTGTCTTGAGGAGGGGATGTGAGGGGGTGGGGAGGGGGTAGGGATGTGAGGTGGGGGGCGGGTGTAGCAGGACATGACTAACAGGCGTGACAGTAGTATAAGTGGGTGAGCAGTGTAGCTGCTGCCGGGATAATTATTGATCCTGCTGTCACCTCCTAGCACAACCAACCACTGGGGGGGAGATGAAAGTGAGGAGGGGGGGGGGCGAGGGAGGGGGAGAGTGAAAGTGAGGAGGGACAGAAAGGGAGAAGTGAGGAAGGGAGATGAAAGTGAGGAGGGGGAAGATGGAAGTGAAGAGAGTGGAAGAAAGAACGGGGACAAGTGAGGGGAAGATGAAGAAAGTGAGATGAAGAAGAATGGTTAGGTGGGAGAGAAAAATATACGATAAATAAGTGAAATGAAAGGGAAAAAAGATAAGAACAAGGGAAAAAAGATAAGAACTAGGGGAAACAGATAAATAGAGGAAAAAATTAGAAAAACGTAAAAAACAACGGGTAGAAAGACAAATATGATAAAAGGGGAAGAGGCGAAAACACTGGGCATTAACCTCCAGGGCGGTAGTCAAGAAACACGTGTTAGTCTGGGTGTGTGATGATGAGTCGATATTTTGAGGTGGTATTGATGACGTGGCAGATATGGGCGGGGGAGTGGGGGAGGGAGTGTGGGGAGTGAGTGAGAAGGAGTGGGAGGGAGTGTGGGGAATGGAGGGGAGGAGGGGACGCGAGTAGCCGCCACCGCCAAGATACCACTGCCACAACCACCACCGCCACCACGACTACCACCGCCTGAGAGAGAGAGAGAGAGAGAGAGAGAGAGACACCATGATAGTTCTTCACGCTCAATGGGCCATAAGAAATCTCCGTCTTTTCTCGCTGTCCAAAATTAATGGAATTGAAGCACCAAACTTCTGGTGCTTTGAAAAAGAAAACTAAATCCTCTTTATGAGTCGATTTTTCTCCTGGTAAATGAATGAACATTGTACCCGGCCTTCATGGAGTGAGGGGGAGGAGGGGGGAGGGTGTGGGCCAGGTGGGGGAGTCTGATGGTGAGGGAAGGGGATGGTTGGTGGGGGGGAGGGGTAACTCCATCACAGGGGGGACACGGGGCTGCTATCACATGCAAACTGAGCAATAAAGTAAAGAAAAAATCCCGAGGTTGGGGAGAGGCGGTTTGAGGGTTGACTGCATTATAGATGAATGAGGAATGACTGCATATACCAAACGGTGGAGGAAATGTAATGGAGTGAGCCTGGGAAGTGAGTGTGTGTGCGTGTGAGTGTGTGTGTGTGTGTGTACGACCATAGATAAAAAAGTAGGAGGTTGGTCAGTACAATAACACGGGGTAGGAGTGGGTGGAAGGGTGAGGTGGTCCTTAACACTAGGGGACAGAAGGCGCAATATGGTGGGCAGCGACATATAATTAGAGAATAATCGAAGGAGCTAACTAGGCGAGGTTCTGGCTACCTAATTTGATGGAAATCTGGTGGTGGTGTTGACACGGGGGTGGGGGGTGGGGGGGCAATCACCCTCCTCCTGACGCCCCCCCCTCTCACACGTCATTATTGGTTTCTGGTGGGCCACATCTTGCCGGTCTTCCATTATGCTTCACACTGTACCCGGGGGCGAGGCGCTAAGTGGTCCGCGACACGTGTTTATAGCACCACTTGGTACATGACATCAGGAAAACAACTGATCAACGCATTACTTTTCTGTCAGAGGATATACTAACAACAGCTGCCGTATAGACATGTTGTTAATGTGTGGTAACGTTTGTATGTGCGTCTATGAGCCAGTTTAACGTCACTAAGTACAGGTTGAAACAATACTGGGTTGACGGCGTGAGCCATAATGACGTCAGGGATCAGCCACACACTTACCAAATAAATAATTACTTAATATATTTATAAGCTTGAGAAATACCTATCTAGACTTATCAAAGAATAGTTGAGATCAAGGGATTAGCTGTAGAAAAGAACTGCGTACGGGGAGTGATAAATAAATATTGGTTACAAATAAAAAGTAATGAAACGATTTGTTAGTCCATAGAAGTATGAGTTATGACCAGATATCGATAAAACTTTGAGTCAATATCGTTTAACTTACAAGTGGACATGTATCACAAAAGAGAGAAAGTGGAGGATATATATTGCAGACGAGTGAACTGAGTTAGAGCGAGGTAGTGGACCAAGTATAAGAATGTACACACACAAGGAACTGGAGATGTAGGTCAAAATCGCACCAAACCTGAGGTATCTTATAGGCCATATAGTGAGGCAACTTAAAACTGACGGGTTTTGTCAATATTCTAATTTTGATGCTGTCATTTTGTCCAGTTTAATTTTTATGGTACGATTTTGTCCTGGAGCTGGGATAAAGTTTGAGGAAATTTATCTGGTGTTTCTTCTCTGTATGTCAGGGGGAGGACTACTCAACACACAAGACTGAAAGGAAGACTCACCTGGCTTGGCTGTACACTCGTGGCCACCGTCCAGAACGGGGAAGTTGCTGCAGTCAATGGCGAGCCGCAGGTGTGGGGGGAGGCGGCGACCACACGTGCTCATTACCTCTTCGCAGAAGTCCCTGCAGGGGCTAATGAGATGGTCCTCGAACACGCCGCTGGGGTTCATGGTCTGGGCGCGGCGGCAGTCCGGCTGCAGCAGCTCACACAGGAACTCCTGGGCCAGCGCGTGGCACTCAGAGTCGATAACTTCCCTGTCAAGAAAGGTGCCAGGGTCACTACCACTCTCACAAAGGAGACCTATACTCACAACAAATCAAACCGTAGCTCTTTGTAGCTTTTAATCATAGTGGAGGTCGGTAAAAATGGTAAGGCACATCAACAGCAGCTCTGGGCCCGCTATAAACATAAGAATAGAGGAAACTGCAGCTGGCCTATTGACCCATACTGGGCAGTCCCGTTTACACCCAACCCCTATCGCACATAAGAGGATATTCATCCAACTTATGTGCTGTATACTCGTAACTATTGACTGTTCTCTTACAATGACTCTACTGACTCTATAATGAGGTAACGACGTAATACATTATATTTTGATTTATCGTGAATAGGATGAACTAACCTAGGATGGAAGTAGCGTATATTATCATTATAGATCAGGTTTGGTTGCTTTGTATGAAAAAGAACTTCATCAATGAACGACGTTTAATTTTAGCATAAAATAAAGGTTCGTTCAAGTTAATCTCAGATATACTTGACTGAAGGCGTCTGTCGTTGGCGTGGGGACCTTGCGCTACTTACAGCTTTTAAAGTAAATTCGAAGTCTTCTTTCCTCACTTCCACTACCGAATCCACTAACCACGAGTACAGTACTGTACATACAAGTAACAAATATTCTATAAACAACACTCCAAAACTTGCTAGGGTAATGGCGCCCTTGTCCTTAACATTTATCTTACAGTCTAACATCAAGACCTTGTTAAAGAATAGCAAATAACAACACCGTGGAATAAAAGTGAACGTTTACCGCCGGTGCCATTAGCGTTGCTGCCAGTGAGAGCATCTTTACCGTAATACCTACACACTCGTACAGCACAAGTGGGGGCTGCGGGCTACACAAACACATCTCTACTTTACTTTTGTTTAACCTTCATTCCCCAGCATATTTTCTGTAGATCTCGGAGTCCCTGTACACAAACCGTAAATATAAATAAGTTATAGTGGCCAACTAAAAACAATAGTTAATAAAATCCTCAGACATCAGCAACACACACTAACCTTCATTTAGGAATTCCCAAGCTCATCAAAACTTTCAATGTTACAAATAAGTGTGTGTGTGTGTGTGTGTGTGTGTGTGTGTGTGTGTGTGTGTGTGTGTGTGTGTGTGTGTGTGTGTGTGTGTGTGTGTGTCAGAGAGAGGTATGTTCAGGTTTCTTTTCAATTCTAATAGACAAATTCCCCGTCGTGTAAATGTTGATATTAACTCCTGGGAACTATTACTGGTGCTCGTGTCGTATTTTCTTTCACTTAATTGCAATATGAAACATTTCGTATGTTTACTTTGTATCAATGTGTGTTTGTGTGTTAGTTTTATCCATACATACACTTAATCATGATCCTGTCAGACCCTAGAGTAAGGAGGATGACGAGAACTTGCTTAAACACACAAGTCGAACGGACACCATTATGAAGTAAGTATTCAAACATCTTAATGGATCTTTAACCCCACGGGAGGAGGATTTAACCCATAAGAAAAATACTTCAACCCATGGGGAAGAGGATTTAACCGCTTGAGGAGGAGGATAACCCGAGTACAATATAATCCCACTCAAGGAACAAGTCATTTAACCCAGCATACTCAAGAGATTAAGTTACTGTACTCAAGGGGTTGAGATATTCCAATCAGTGTACTCAAGGAGGTGGCACGGTACTGAGGGGGTTAATGAATATTGTGTACAGTTATATAGCAATTCATTAATATCATAAGTCAGCCATTCCTTCGACGACTGTGACCCGTTCCTCAAGAGACCTGAAGTAGTGAGACTCACCTGACGGAAATAATATCCCTCTCGACGGTGTGAGAGTCGGAGTGACCCAGTAGGTTAGGGTACGTAGTGACATTGTGGTGGAGGTTGGCACACAGGTTCACATCTAGCGCCTGACATCTTCTAGGTGGAAGGGTGGTGGTGGGCGGAGGTGTGGAGGTTGTCAGGTGGTTCCTGGAGGGCGTTACGTCAGGGTTGGCGACGCGCTGGGCCCCGAGGTTTGGGAAGTCTTCGTCGAGGTGAGGCGGCATGACGTCCAAGGCGGGTCTGCGTTCTGTCCAAGGGAAAAGGAGGTGTCAGTCAGAACATAAATTGACCGTGATGCTGGTGGGGAGAGGGGTGAACATGAGGGAGGTGACTCGGGCATGGTGAGAGGGTGATGTTTAAGAAGGAAGTATCAAGGAATCAGAGATGAATTATGTACAATGGAGGTCCACCATAGAAAATGACCAAATACACACCAGAAATTATAAGATAAATATATGTATAACACGTCTTTGTTAGTGAAGTCTACAAGGCCGACACACCATGGTAAAGCTAAACATTTAACAAGTTATATTGTACCTTAAATATCTGTAACAGTTTATTGTGGTGTAATAACAGTGTACTATATACGCTACACTCACTCGGCCAGAAGCTACACTCGCACAGTGGAATAATTTAATTGAAATCGTTCCCGTAACTTATAATTTAGAAATACTCTACAGTATCTCTCCTCTGGAACATTATTTCTATCATTCAGAAATTTACAGGTGGCAGAGTTAAATTTTATCCCCAACTAGGGTTAACAGACTGTATCTACTGACAGCTAAGGTTCAGAACAATTTCACTGCCATTACTAGTGTACACCAATGATATCCTACCGCTTTAATGTCGATGTTTGGTCAAGTGTCCCAGTCGATCGCCTCTACCACAGCTGCCATGAACATATATTTTGAGTAGGTAGGATAATTACCAGCCTCAGTTTTCATTCTATAACGCCACCATTATACCAGCCACCAATGTCAATATATTTTAGTCGTACTTGAGCCAGTAGCCTGTAAGGTGGTACAGTAGATCATTTCCAGCATTACAAAGAACATCTAAAACAACAAGGCTTCCTCTTACAGTCTCATTCTTACTCCACCCCAGCGAAACTTCTTACGCCTTACAACAGTCATGACCATCTCACGTGTGGGGCAGCGCTCATCACTCCTACATACAACTTACACAAAATACAATCTAAAGCTATTCGACTTATTAACACCTTCACTACGGAACGCCACTTTTAATATTTTATTTGGCTAACGCAGGAGGATTTTTATCAGCAAAGACACACCCTCGTAGTGACGCCTCGTAGCCAAAGAGTTAAACCAGCAATACCTCACTTGTTCCTGATCCTTTTTCCATATTCAAGCGATTCATCTCTTAACTTGTACTCTTCTACCATCACAGATACACCACCCAATCCACCACGTCCCTCTGTTCCACGTCCCTCTGTTCCACGTCCCTTTGTTCCACGTCCCTCTGTTCCACGTCCCTCTGTTCCACGTCCCTCTGTTCCACGTCCCTTTGTTCCACGTCCCTCTGTTCCACGTCCCTCTGTTCCACCACCTCCGTCACAACACACGTCACCACCTCTCACGCCATCCCAAGTCTTCCTGAGTTCCCTTTAGGTAAACCTCGCATCATTCATTCCTTACACTTCTTGACTATGGCATACTCTTCAAGGGTGGGAGCGATGACTCGTGACTCACCCCGGGGAGGGAGCGATGACTCGTGACTCACCCCGGGGAGGGAGCGATGACTCGTGACTCACCCCGGGGAGGGATCTATGACTAGTGACTCACACTGGGGAGGGATTTATGACTCGTGACTCACCCCGGGGAACGACTCACTAGTGACTCACCACGGGGAACGACTCACTAGTGACTCACCCCAGGGAACGACTCACTAGTGACTCACCACGGGGAACGACTCACTATTGACTCACCCCAGGGAACGACTCACTAGCGACTCACCACGGGAAACGACTCACTAGTGACTCACCCCGGGGAACGACTCACTAGTGACTCACCCCGGGAAGTGAATTACCATCTGTAACTCATCTCTGAGGCGGACAACTTCACTTTATGGATTAAAGTGGCAGGGTTCTTTAAATCACCCCAGTCTGTCCCGAGACGCTGTCACTGTCCGCCACTCACTCACTCACCCACCTACTCATTTACTCACCTCCCTACTCACTTACTCACTCGCCATTCACAGCTACTCGCCATGAACTTAATATCTATCACCAAAAAACGTTCTTATTATGAAAAGCGCCAATGAAAGCAGTAGACGGGCGAATGTTAGTCTGGCGTATAACATCCCTTTAAACGTTTTACATTATAGGGTAGAGAGAACTAACGCCAGACGCTACTGACTGCTCGCCGGAACTTGTTAGTTTGGCGAGCAAGAACGATCTCTATCTCCCTCGCCTCCACCACCTACTGTACTACAAGAGCTCTCACTGTACACACACACACACACACAACACAAACATACATACACACACACACACAACACAAACATACATACACACACACACACACACACACACACAAACATCTTCACAGGAATCACTTTTTGTTGTTGTTCACCATAGTACTCCCTCCTCAGCCCCCCCCCCTCCCCCCCTTACCCTCTCTCGTAAATAATTCTAGATGGAATTTTAGAAGAATGGTAAAAGTTTTGAGGATATTGGCCTCGTGAATCAAACTCCACGGGTGTTGGTGACGCTAGTGGGAGGCCTACTGGTGATGGTAATGACGGGAGGCCTACTGGTGACGGTGATGGTAATGACTGGAGGCCTACTGGTGACGGTGATGGTAATGACGGGAGGCCTACTGGTGACGGTGATGGTAATGACGGGGCCTACTGGTGATGGTAATGACGGGAGGCCTACTGGTGACATGATGGTAATGACGGCCTACTGGTGACATGATGGTAATGACGGGAGGCCTACTGGTGACGGTGATGGTAATGACGGGAGGCCCAGGTGACGGTGATGGTAATGACGGGAGGCCTACTGGTGACGGTGATGGGTGAGGCCTAAAGGTGACGGTGATGATGTTGGTGACGCTAGCAGGAGGCCTACTGGTGATGGTAATGACGGGAGGCCTAAAGGTGACGGTGATGGTAATGACGGGAGGCCTACTGGTGACGGTGATGGTAATGACGGGAGGCCTACTGGTGACGGTGATGGTAATGACGGGAGGCCTAAAGGTGACGGTGATGATGTTGGTGACGCTAGCAGGAGGCCTACTTTGTGTTGGTGACGGTGATGAGAACATAAGAATGGAGGAAACTGCAGCGGGCCTATTAGTCCATAATAGGCAGTCCCGTTTACACCCAACCCCTATCGCCCATATATCCATCCAACCTATAGTTGAAGCTATCCAGCGCGATCGAGTTAATGATGATGTTTGGTAACTTGTTCCACTCATCCACTACTCTATTTCCAAACCAATGTTTACCTATCTCGCGCCTAAATCTAAATTTGTCTAATTTGAAACCATTGCTACGAGTTCGTTCTTGGTTGGATAGTTTAAGTACCTTTGTTATATCACCTTTGTTTAACCATTGACTTTCATTTATACTCCTCGATCATACCGCCCCTCACTCTACGTCTCTCGAGGGATCAGTCTTGTCATCCTCCTCTGTATGCTTTCCAAGGATTCTATATCCATTCTGTAGTACGGTGACCAGAATTGAACTGCGTAATCTAAGTGAGGTCTCACAAGCGCAAGATATAGTTTTAGGATGACCTCGCTCGTCTTGTAACTAACACTCCTTCGTGTGAACCCAAGTACTTTATTAGCCTTGTTTCGAGCAAATACACATTGTTCACTTGGTTTAAGATTCCTACTTATCATTACAATCTTTATCACTGTCAGATTTAACTATATCAACGTTGTTCATCTGATATCTGGTTTCTCTGTTTACATCTCCTAGGCTAAGTAATTTACATTTGTCCACATTAAATTTCATCTGCCATTTTTCAGACCATTCGATTTTTTTTTTTAGATCTTCCTGTAGTTTTGTGGAGTCCTCGTCAGATTTAATTACACGTCCTAATTTAGTGTCATCAGCAAATTTACATACGTTGCTGTCGACGCCGATATCTATGTCGATTATGTATATAATTAATAGGAATGGTCCAAGTACCGAGCCTTGAGGTACTCCACTAGTGACGTTACCCCAATCGGATTTAGTGCCGTTAATGCTCACCCGCTGTTTCCTTTCCTGTAACCACGTCCTAATCCAGTTAAGAATATTTCCTTCAATTCCATGAGCCTCCACTTTACGTAATAGTCTTTCATGGGGAACCCTGTCGAAGGCTTTGCTGAAGACGAGGTAAACTACACCATAATCGTGTCCGTCATCCACTGATTTGAAAACGGTTGAAAAGAATGTTAACTGATTTGTCAAACATGAACGCCCATTTGTGAAGCCATGTTGGGAATCATTGATCAACTTGTGTTTATCCAGGTGATTTCCAATATAGTTTGAAATTACTGCTACCTTGTGTTGGTGACGCTAGCGGGAGGCCTACCTTGAGTTGGTGACGTTAGCGGGAGGCCTACCTTGTGTTAGTGACGCTAGCGGGAGGCCTACCTTGTGTTGGTGACGCTAGCGGGAGGCCTACCTTGTGTTGGTGACGCTAGCGGGAGGCCTACCTTGTGTTGGTGACGCTGGCAGGAGGCCCTACCTGACGCGGGAGGCCTACCTTGTGTTGGTGACGCTAACGAGAAATTCCAAGTTATTGAAGGTGTTGGTGAAGGTGACGCGGGGGGGGGGTCTATAAATACAATGTGTGACTGTGGTGTTGTTGGAGAGGCCAAAAGCTTTTGGTAGCCACGGTGGTTGAGAGGTATGACAGGGATCGTGGTAAGAGTATAGCAGGGCGGTGAGGAAAGCCGTCTACCCTCTCGACTCGCCCTTAAAGCCCTCTGGTTCTCTCACTCACTCCATCACCTCACCTCCTAACGCTGACACTTCCCCCAGAGTATCACCGTCATCTTGGTGTCTCCCTTCAGCGATAGATCTTAATATTAGCAGCGTCAGCACTGGGGTGTCAGGGTGAACTTAAAATCTTTTCTGCCTGGCACTATTACCTGACAGCATCATATAGCACTAAGCACTATTATTCGAGTGACATATTATGCTGTCATTATGTGCTGTCATTTTACTGTCATTTTGCACTATTACTAAACAACATGATAAAGTGGAATAGTGTTGTCTTCTTCCAACTACCACCAATCGTAATAGGGAACTAGTTGTTAAGAGTTCATGTTATCGCGTTATCATCTTTGGTTCGATAGTTATCTGCAGGTTTTCTCAAGGTTGGTTCTAGATAAAATGCTACATTCTTACTTGGTGACGCAGAGTAATTAGCGGCACACCGGATGGCAGACAAGGTAGATAAATGCAAAAGGTGTTATTTACAGTGACAAAATTTTCTACCCCATAAACACAATAGAAGTTATAAATAAAGAAACCAAATGAAAACGAAATATAGTGACACAAATCTCCAGTCATAAAGTAATAAGATATGATAATTTAAAGATCGCTATACAGTACTGCCATAGACGATATAATGGCAGCATTATTAGTGTGTACTCCTGTAAAATTAAAGACAGTTTGTGAGGTGTGTTGGTGCGGGCTTCATTCACCCTTCACCGCTGCACCAGACCACACACACACACACACACACACACACACACACACACACACACACACACACACACACACACACACACACGCTCGTGGTACACCGCATTAAAGCACCACAAAAACTACCACTTAGACTAATCTACAATGTTCCACAACCAGCTTCCACATCTGAATTATTCAAACGATTTAAAAATAAACTACAACTGCACGATTTATTCAGGTATTCACTTCGAAAGTAACTACAGTATTGTACAAATCACTAGACAAACAAACTAACCTCATACCGGAATGTTTAGGCCACGAGACGATACTCCTGGTACAGTACTAACCCTGCCACCTCCAGATACACACAACAAAATGTATCTCGTGCCCCTTGCAATCTTTACTGTAAAATAATTTGTATATTACTGTAACCAGAATACTGTGATGCAGATACAGTAGTCCACACAGACGAGCCAGAGGTACAGTACTGTATTTAAAAGCACCACCTATCATGTCTAAACATTAGTACAGCCCCATCCAATGACTGTATCTCTGGTATACATCCCGGGAGAGGACACCGTGCTTCAGTACCTACGACGACTCTGCCATAGGTCAATCGTCTGGTACACATCTGAGTCTTGCCCCAGTATCTATTAAGTAAACTCATTATAGTATTTAAGTTAACGTTTCTTCTTAAATTTTGTGTTTCCTGTTACTTAAGTATGACTCGCCCTTACTTAATATCACTTACTACAGTTACACTTAGGATATCTCCGTTAAGTAAGGTCATTCATTGATTTATAAGTGACATATACAAGATGATGGAGGACACAAGGCTGCTTCCTACTGAATCACTTATCTCGTCTTCTCTCTCTTCCTTCCTCACTTATCCTCCCTCTTATAGACCTCTTTCTCGACCCAAGTTTCTTCCCTCTGATGCACGGGGCGTCAGCTGCCTTCACCGTCAGCACACACGAGTCAGCAAAGCAAGGGAAGAAGGGTGTCGGCTGGCAGGCACAGCGTCAGCAAGGTGGATGCTTGAAAACATTGTGTGTCAGTAAGGATTAGGGACGTCATCAGCGGGAAAAAGGGTGTCAGCAAGCAGGATGGGTATCAGCAAGTAGGGTGGGTGTCAGCATGTCGGGTGGGTATCAGCAATTAGGGTGGGTGTCAGCAAGTAGGGTGGGTGTCAGCAAGTAGGGTGGGCGTCAGCAGGACTAAAGTTGTCACTAGGAATAACGGGTGTCAGCAAGGAGAGCGCGTGTCAGCAGGGAGGGCGAGTGTCAGCAAGGAAGGCAGCAGTAAGCTCTGCTGGACACGGGTCTGCACTCAGGCACAGCCCGGCTTGGCCCACCACTCCTACATGGATCATCTCACAGCCTCAGACACTGCCTTCCTCTGCTGCTGTCGTTACTGCTGCTGCTGCTGCTGTTATTATTACTGTTGCTGCTATTGTTGTTACAGCTGCTGCTCGTGTTACTGCTGTTGCTCTTGTTGCTGTTACTGCTACTACTGCCGGTACTGTTGGAAGTAGTGTTGTTACTGATGATGTGGTCGTATGTACACTCACTAAAAAAGTATCTGTATTTTTTTTTGTTAGACAATGTGACAACTGACGAAGGAAGTTGACAACCTTACCGAGACAACAAGATTCGCAGTGTTCATTTTTACATCCATTGGACCCTACGTTACAGATACTTTCTGTAGTGAGTGTACAAAGCGACGTCACTATTACACCCCTGGTGGTGGTGACGCGCAGCGCCGGCTGCTGCGGCAGGAAACAAGCTTTGTATTCCTTGGCCGGAAGCCCCGCGTCTTGCCTCTCTCATCGACAACATATGAACTAAATTTAAAACTCACACCTTTACGCTGCCTTTGATTCAACAAGTTATCAAGAACTAGATGAAGTAGATACTAGATGAATTCTTGTACTAGGTGACCAATAACATGTTTACCAAGTTTAAAGTTTAAAGGACGTGTTAGTCAAGCGTCCTATGTAAATACTCTCCCCTAAGAGTAGCTTTACGATTTTGTGTGAGATAATATGACACAGCGGACGAGGAATTTTGACAACCCCACCGAGACAACAAGAGTCGCGGAGTTGGGTTCATTTTGAGGACTTTGTGAAACCACTCAGTGTGCGTTTTTAATATATGAAATTCCTCCACACTCAAGCCTGCAAAACATGAGAAGAGAGGCGTAAGGCAGTGTGGTACAATAGCATGGGTGATATCAAGTCAGGTGGTGGTGTTGCCGAGACTCTGGGACCTCACAACAAAACAGCTTCAAAATGACCCAGAATAATGACAATCAACATAGTGATCTGCACCCGGTAACCATTTAGCAACACTGTTTTGACCTTACGCTAAGCAATTTGACCGTGGTTGAACTGTAACTCTGTCTGAAGGCATTATTCAATTAATGGCCAAATCTAATTGAAGTCGGATCGTCTCTTTTTTTTTTTAAACATTGTAGTGGAACACACATACATATAAACAGTGTATCCTAAAAGACCCCCAAACAGTTCAATCACACGAGTTTCCACCTTCACCATCACTAGGTCTCCCAGGCTGATTCTACCCCGCACTGTGATTACCAGCTGAATTCTTGTAACCCACCTGGGTCTCCCCCTCCCCTCTCTGCTGTTGCCTCACTACTTGACTTACGCAGGGTTTGAGTGTGTCAGGAGAGTTACGTTGTCTTGAGAGTGTGAGTGTGTCAGGAGGGCTATATTGTCTTGTGAGTGTGTCAGGAGGGTTATGTTGTCTTGTGAGTGTGTCAGGAGGGCTATATTGTCTTGTGAGTGTGTCAGGAGGGTTATGTTGTCTTGTGAGTGTGTCAGGAGGGTTATGTTGTCTTGAGTGTGTCAGGAGGGCTATGTTGTCTTGAGTGTGAGTGTGTCAGGAGGGCTATGTTGTCTTGAGAGTGTGAGTGTGTCAGGAGAGCTATGTTGTCTTATGAGAACATAATCGGGTCAATGTCATCTTGTAAGTCCGTCTGGCTATCACTCAAGCCCGTTATGAGTCCGTCCTGAGAGGCATGACCACCCAGTGAGCAGGTCAAGGCCCTCCAACACTACCCTGAGTGTCTCATCTTAAAACACAACAAAAAATTAGCGTTGGCTCGTGCTGGAAATTATTACCGTCAAGTAGCAGGTGCAAGTAAGGGGGCGGAGTAAGGTATCTAATGGCCCGTAAGCTGAGCAAAATATAGGAAAACTGTTCTTAATGGAGCAATTCCAGGAAACTTAAAGGTCCCCCCAGTAAATGTTACCGCCATATTGGTGTACATACGCCCGCCCTAATTAGTGGCGCCCACCATAAAGATGCAGAGTTAGTGGCGGCTCATGCTATAGCCATTAAAAAGAGAACGCCATTGAAAACAGAGAGAGGACTAGCGAACGTTCGTCTGGTGAAGCTTAAATAAACTGGTCATTCAAGGGTGAAGGGTAACGCCAGGCGCTGTTAAATGCTCGTGCTGGCTCTGATTTTATTGCGTGACCTGAGATTCAATTGCTACCTGTAATGTCTCCCAAAGCACGCCCACTGTTATGTAGCTGCACGCCCACATCTCCCACTGCACGCCCACATTTCCCACTGCACGTCCACATCTCCCACCGCACGCCCACATCACCAGCTGCACGCCCACATCTCCCACTGCACGCCCACATCTCTAAATGCACGCCACATCACCTACTGCAAGCCCACATCTCCACTGCACGCCCACATCTCCCACTGCACGCCCACATCACCCACTGCACGCCCACACCTCCCACTGCACGCCCACATCTCTAACTGCACGCCCACATCTCCCACTGCACGCCCACATCTCCTCACTGCACGCCCACATCTCCCACACGCCCACCACTGCACGCCCACACCTCCCACTGCACGCCCACATCTCTAACTGCACGCCCACATCACCCACTGCACGCCCACACCTCCCACTGCACGCCCACACCTCCCACTGCACGCCCACATCTCTAACTGCACGCCCACATCTCCCACTGCACGCCCACATCACCCACTGCACGCCCACACCTCCCACTGCACGCCCACATCTCTAACTGCACGCCCACAACTCTAACTGCACGCCCACATCTCTAACTGCACGCCCACATCTCCCACTGCACGCCCACACCTCCCACTGTACGCCCACATCTCTAACTGCACGCCCACATCACCACTGCACGCCCACACCTCCCACTGTACGCCCACATCTCTAACTGCACGCCCACATCTCTAACTGCACGCCCACATCTCCCACTGCACGCCCACACCTCCCACTGTACGCCCACATCTCTAACTGCACGCCCACAACTCTAACTGCACGCCCACATCACCCACTGGCAGCACATTAAAAAAACAATAATAATGATAATGTTTCCTATGTACTGTACTGTATATATTGGGTTAATTCCTATACTTCTCCTATTACTAATCTTACTACATTACTCTTACTACTAATTACTGCACGTGGACCCTGACACCATGTTTTCCTGTTGATTGATCGGCCACGTGTTACCTGTGTAGACTGCTCCACCAATCTGCCAAATGCCTCGGACTACACTATCGTACAGTGAGGGAAGCCTGGAAGTGACGCTGTACGCTGTCAGTGAATGGGCACCAAGGCAGCGTCTGTGTACAAGAACTTGGGTGATTTGGAATTCCCATTGCAGAAGGTGGAGAAGGTGGAGGGGTAGGGGAGGAGAAGGTGGGGAAGGGGGAGGGGAGTTCACTTCATGGAGGTGATACACGTTAAGTTTGTACCTCCCAGTAGAGTTTCATCTGTTC
The DNA here is from genome assembly GCF_018991925.1 of Homarus americanus. Taxonomy (NCBI): domain Eukaryota; kingdom Metazoa; phylum Arthropoda; class Malacostraca; order Decapoda; family Nephropidae; genus Homarus; species Homarus americanus. Next base: position 677,742 of record NW_024740587.1, on the reverse strand, counting down.
CCTTAAACTATGCAGACGACTTACACAGTACACCTTCCCTCCACAACTAACTCACACTGAGCGGCCACACAGTCATCACACACTATGTAGTAACAGTCACTACACAATCACCAAACACTGAGCGGTTACCCAGTCACCATGTGCTAGGTGGCCACATAATCACCGCAATGAGTGGTCACCAAATCACTACTACACATTGAGTGGCTACACAGTTGTACTAGACTCAATTCCATCGGTAGACCCCCCGTGTGTGTGTGTGTGTGTGAGAGGTCGACCCAGACTCAGTCCATCACCTGTGTGTGTCAGTTTCCGCACAACTTAAAAGGGTGGTAGCGAGGACACCGCTGAGGATATCGCAAATCGATCTGGAATGGTGTGTAAAGAGACAGAGAAGGAGAAGAAGAACAAGAAGAAGGCGAAAAAGAAGAGAGAGAGAAGGAGGGCGGGTGGGCGGGTGGGTGGGTGGTGGGTGGGTGGGTTGGTAGGATGGTTGTTTCACATTTACACTTCTCTCCCAGAGTTCACAACAAATAAATACTGCAGTGTGGTGACGACGATGATGAAGTGTGAGGAGTGTGGAGGAGGAGCAGGCGAGGAGGAAGGCGTTGGAGTGGCTGAGTGAGAGTGTAAAGAGTGGTAGTTAGAGTGGAAGGAGTGGGGATGAGAGTGGGAGGGGTGGGGGTGAGAGTGGAAGGGTGGGGTGAGAGTGGAAGGGGTGGAGGTGGGAGTGTAAGGGGTGATGGTGAGAGGGAAAGGGTGGGGGAGAGTGGGAGGGGTGGGGTGAGGAGGGAGGGGTGGAGGTGGGAGGGAAGGGGTGGAGGTGGGAGTGTGGGGGTGGGGGTGAGAGTGGAAGGGGTGGGGGGTGAGAGTGGAAGGGTGGGGGTGAGAGTGGAAGGGGTGGAGGTGGAGTGTAGGGGTGATGGTGAGAGTGGAAGGGTGGGGGGGTGAGAGTGGGAGGGTGGGGGTGAGAGTGGAGGGTGGGGGTGGGAGTGTAAGGGGTGGGGGGTGAGAGTGGAGGGTGGGGGGGTGAGAGGGAGGGATGGGGGTGGGAGGGAAGGGGTGGGGGGTGAGAGTGGAGGGATGGGGGTGGGAGTGTAAGGGGTGGGGTGGGAGGTAAGGGGTGGGGTGAGAGGAAGGGGTGGGGGTGAGTGGGAGGGATAGGGTGGGAGTGTAAGGGTGGGGGTGGGAGTGTAAGGGGTGGGGGTGAGAGTGGAAGTGATGTGGGACTGGGGAAAAAGAGGGGTGCAGGAAGAAAGAAAGAAGAATGAAGGAGAGAGTAAAGGAGAGAGAGAGAGAGTAAAAGAAAAGAAGGAGATAAAGAATTTCAAAGGTGGAACTGCAGGGAAAAAATAAAGATGGGAATTAGAAAGATGGAAAATAAAGACGAGTATTAAAGGAAGAATGATAATAGACGTGTAGGAATAACGAATAGAAAGAGGAAAGACGAGAAAGTTGTAGATAAATTTAGAATAAGAAAGCAACGAACAGGAGACATAGGAAAAACAATTAGATATAAACAATAATAAGAAGAAAAAGATAAAGACAGGAGAAGAAAAGAAAAAAATATAATGAAGAAAAAGACAAACGGGAAGAAATAAACGAAGAAAATGGACAAGGGAAGAAGAGGAGAAGAATAAACGGGGATAAGAAAAAGTGAAGAAAATAATATCCAGAATCAAGACGAACACTACTGAGGGAGCGTGTTGCCATGCCCCTTCCCCCAGGTCAACCTTCTACAGGACCTCCCACCCCAGGTCAACCTTCTCCAGGACCTCCCACCCCAGGTCAACCTTCTACAGGACCTCCCACCCCAGGTAATCCTTCTACAGGACCTCCCACCCCAGGTCAACCTTCTACAGGACCTCCCACCCCAGGTCAACCTTCTACAGGACCTCCCACCCCCAGATCAACCTTCTACAGGACCTCCCACCCCCAGGCCAACCTTCTACAGGACCTCCTCCCACCACCCAGGTCAACCTTCTACAGGACCTCCCACCCCAGGCTAACCTTCTACAGGACCCTCCCACCCCCAGGTCAACCTTCTACAGGACCTCCCACCCCAGGCTAACCTTCTACAGGACCTCCCACCCCAGATCAACCTTCTACAGACCTCCCACCCCCCAGGTCAACCTTCTACAGGACCTCCCACCCCTGCTAACCTTCTACAGGACCTCCCACCCCCAGGTCAACCTTCTACAGGACCTCCCACCCCAATCCTACAGGACCTCCCACCCCCAGGCCAATCTTCTATAGGACCTCCCACCCCCAGGTGGTCAACCTTCTACAGGACCTCCCACCCCAGGCCAATTTTCTGCCAGGACCTCCCACCCCCAGGTCAACCTTCTACAGGACCTCCCACCCCAGGTCAACCTTCTACAGGACCTCCCACCTCAGGCTAACCTTCTACAGGACCTCCTCCCACCCCAGGGTCAACCTTCTACAGGACCTCCCACCCAGGCCAACCTTCTACAGGACCTTCCACCCCCTAGGTCAACCTTCATAGACCTCCCACCCCAGGTCAACCTTCTACAGGACCTCCCACCCCAGGTCAACCTCTTACAGGCTCTACACCCCTCCGCCCCCACAGCAAAGCGTCCGGGATCCACAGCGGGTGTTTATTCCGTAAATTGCGACCACCACAACTCACTGGGAAATCATACAATAAAAATATCATGACTGGGGGGCGGGGAGGCTGGGGGGCGGGTGGCATGGGGGCGGGGAGTATGGGGGGGCGGGGGGGAGTAGCTGGGGACGACGGGGAGAGTATTGGGACGCAGGAGTATTGGGGACGACGGGGAGGGGGGAGTATTGGGGCGGGGGAGGGGGTGGGATCACTGCTCACTACTTTACGGTGATATGATCAGCTGGTTTCCGAGGTCTTTTGTTGACACATAGATACAGACAGACAGACACACAGACACACATACACACAAACAAACACTGACAAACAGAAAGACAGACAAATACAAACACACAGACAGAAACAGACAGACACACAAACACACTAGATGAGACGAGATAAAAATATACACAAGGAAACGTCTTTACCCTCTCTCCACCCCCCCTTTCCCTCCATCTACTGACCTGACATACATACAGTACTAAACCATCATTAAAACGCTACAGTATAAAACATTAACACTGGTGAAACTTAAAACAAATTCCTTTATTTACGAAGTGGAGAAAGTTAATGTACCAGGAAACGATTTAAGTCCTTTCTCTTGTCGTCTCTCTCTGTTTTTCTCTCAATGTCTCTTGTTCTTTCATTCTTTTCTCTTTCTTACTTCCTCTCGTTATTTTTTTTTTCGTTTTCACACTTTCTCACTCACTATTTCTTTCTTACTTTTCTCTTTCTCACTTTCTTTGTTTCACTACTATGTCTCACACTTTGTTTTACTCTCATTCTCTCTCACACTTTAACCTTTTTCCTTGTCTAATTCTTTCTCTATTTCACCATTTTCTCTTTCAAGCTTATCTATTTCTCACTTTCTCTCACACTCTCTCTTTCTCACTCTCTCTCATCAGCTTCATGTCAACAAATACGAAAAAATAAGCTTAGGTCGACAAAATAACCATAGTCTCCCACATCTTAAAACACCCACTAATTTCTAACCTGTTAACACATAACTGAGGTCTAATAACTTCTTATAATAATACTCGATAGAAAAAAAAAACCCTAACTCATTATATGGTCTTAGTTATAACTGATGACCCAATGTTTCAAAACCTTTTTTTTATAATTTCTCGCTACTTTTTACACAACACTATTACCCTGAAGACGTCGAGGTAACATATGAAACAAAAGGGCCTCAACAACTTCATACCCTGATACTTAGAAAAGGCAACATCAAGATGAAATTTACCCATCGAAGTGATTAAGTATTTTTATATTCCTTCTAACTCACAATTAATAATAATAAAAAAACATATCACGTGTTAAAGAATGTTTTTGTTTTGATCTTATTTTCCCCTATAAAACACATCCAATCTGGTGAACAAGCTATGCTCCTTAATTTTATGACACTTTTTATGTTTATGGGTCCTTTCTTTAACATACAAACTTGAACGACCCCTCCCCCCCTCCCTCCTAGCCTGAACCCCTCCCTCCTAGCCTGAACCCCTCCCCTAGCCTGAACCTCTTCCCCTCCCTCCTAGCCTGAACCTCCTCCCTTAGTCTGAACCACTCCTCCCTAGCCTGAACCCTTCCCTCCCTCCTAGCCTGAACCCTCCCCTAGCCTGAACCCCTCCCCTAGCCTGAACCATTCCCCCTCCCTCCTAGCCTGAACCCCCTCCCCCTAGCCTGAACCTCCCTCCTTAGCCTGAACCCCTTCCTCCTAGCCTGAACCCCTAGCCTGAACCCTCCCCCCTGAACCTCCTCTCCCTAGCCTGAACCCTCCAAGCCTGAACCTCCCCTAGCCTGAGCCACTCCTCCCCAGCAAACCTTCCCACCTCCCTCCTAGCTGAACCCCCCAGCCTGAACCCTCCTCCTAGCTGAACCCCTCCCCTAGCCTGAACCCTTCCCCCCTTGACCCCCTAGCTGAACCCTCCCCTAGCCTGAACCATTCCCTCCCTCCTAGCCTGAACCCCTCCCCTAGCCTGAACCTCCCTCCTCCCTTAGCCTGAACCCCCTTCCCTCCTAGCCTGAACCCTCCCCTAGCCTGAACCCTCTTCCCCCCCCTAGCCTGAACCTCCTCCTCCCTAGCCTGAACCCCTTCCTCCAAGCCTGAACCCTCCCCCTAGCCTGAGCCACTCCTCCCAGCCTGAAACCTCCCACCTCCCTAGCCTGAACCCTCCCCTAGCCTGAAACCCCTTCCCTCCTAGCCTGAACCCCCTAGCCTGAACCCTTCCCCTCCCTCCTAGCCTGAACCCCTAGTACAGTAATGTGCTTGTAGCTATAGATGTTAGTGTACAGAATTATCCTTGTTACGTGAGCGAGCGGAGGGGGAGGGGAGAGGAGGGGAGTGGAGGGGTGGAGTGGGCTGGGAGTTGGAGGGGTGGAGTGACGGAGTGGAGGTGACACGACCTGCCATACATAACTCGACCTTCACTTCCCTGTAGGTATACGAGTCTCTCTCTCTCTCTCTCTCTCTCTCTCACACTTCTTACTATTGATTTTCCCAAGATACAACAAGATGACCTGTCGGAGTGCGTGACGGTATCAGAGTACAGTAGGTCAATGTGAACACCTATCCATCCATCCATCCATCCATCCATCCATCCATCCACTTATTCGCTCACCCGT
>NW_024740587.1:550000-667500 GCF_018991925.1 Homarus americanus | reverse complement strand
CGACAGCTCTCCCGTGTCCCTGTTATATAACTATAAGGTGAAACACAGTCTTACTCATATCCACATTATAACTCTCCGGTATATCGCTACATCATCCACAACGCTCGCTCAGTCTCCTCTCCCATAGTCCTCTACACAAACCACAAAAACACCAACTAACACTGCCAGTTTTGAGGTGTTTGTGGCACGAAACACGAGGCTCCTCGAGGCGACCTGTTGATACTGCATAGTAATTGGCCTCCGGAGACTCGGGGAACTGTGTCATTTCTCTTTTTTTGTGTCGGCCGGTGCACCACGGGACGTTATGTTTTTGGGGTGCCCGTCCGTCACACTCCTGACTACAACAGTGGCAAGATCATGTGATGGGCGTGTTCTCAAGGTCACACATACAGTGGACAGGAGACTTGTGTGTTAATATGAGTTTTTGTTCTGATCTTGACCTTTACAAGTCATCCTCGCCAAGGTCACAGTCCATTAAGCGATACGTGAACAAAGTTAGGGTTTGTCTTATATTTCAGGTTACTTCTCTCTGATAGGGTTCCTCCACACCACACTCTCCCCCCATAAATGTCACCTCACACTCCTCATCATACATTCAGTAGCAAGTGAGTTCCATAAACACAACTGCCCATCAGGGAGCATTGATCCTACACACTACATTGCACTCCATCACCTTCCCTTCCACAAACTCAAGTATCCATTTACAGCTGGGTGTGCAGGTAGCTCCCGTGACCGAACCAGTGACCCCCAGAACAGGAAGGGAGCCCTGTATCAACTCGGCCGCCGCATCTCCCCCTAGTAGCAATAAAGTGTGTTAAAAGTTGTCAAAAGTCAGAATTATTATTAACTGAGTAGGTTAACTGTCACCGCTCTTTAACGAGGTGGCGGCATCATCACAAACAACCAACCGGAGGCAAACCTCTAATTGTTTACACTGCCAGTTGTACGATGTTGTGTGCCCTTATTAAAAACAGCCTGTCAATACTCCTCTGCTAAAAATCACCCTCAGTTAGGTGTGAATGAGTGTCCCTTGTTGCAGTGGTTAGCTTAGGTTAATTTACTAGCAAGGAGGTGGTGGTAGAGTGTTGTTATAAAGGACACACACACCTGGCAACACAGACTAGAGAGGAGGTATGTCTGCGGTCAGTCGTGAGGGCACCATCTTATGAGAGAGAGAGAGAGAGAGAGAGAGAGAGAGAGAGAGAGAGAGAGAGAGAGAGACCAGTCCTCACCACTCCCTCAAAAATAATCTTGAACCAGTTTTACTCATTACTCAGATTTGAACATTTAAACCTGAGTTACTCGTACAGCGATAACCACACAACCACGTAACTAACTTAATTGGATAGTACGAATGATGATGTTTAATGGGTTATAAAATGGCTGGTATATATGAAGAGCGAAAACTGTTTCATAAAAATCATTCAGCAAACAATTCTCTTCCCAATGGTAAGAATGTTCGTTTATATTCTTAATTGGGAAACTTGCTGAGAAACACAACATGAGGAGGATGGAGTTAGGTGCCGTGTGAAGACAAATCTCATGTAGACAATGTAACCCCTAGTCTGTCACTGCCCAATGTTGTTCTCTTCTAAAGTAACCTAACCAAAACCAACATAAGGAAATTTAGGTTAGGTTAGGTTAGGTTAGGTTAGGTTAGGTTAGGTTAGGTTAGGTTAGATTAGGTTAGGTTAGACTGGGCCCTTTGATAACAATTACATAATACCAAATTGATAACGTAAGCAAATATGCCTTCCACCACCGCCCAGTTGATGTATTTCTTTTATTTACACAAAGAACAAAATATAAGAAAGGTAAAATAATTTAACAAGGGGTGACCATTAATAACACATACAAAGGTTAAGGAAAACTGACCGGTCAAGCTGCAGAACTTCGGAGCGAATAAAGACATTCTTGAAGACGGAGTTGCCATACACACTGTCGAGGCGCGCGGCGTACTGCTGGGCCGTGGTGATGTAGGACGGGTTGGTGTGGTCAGCCAGCTGCGAGGTCCACCTATCCCCGCTGCGTACCTGGAACATCCCCCGGAACACTCGCTCGTGGGGCAGCTCTAGACCCAGGAACTGATCTGTAGGTGACAACAACACATTAACTGTTGGAAATGGTACATGCGGAATGTGGGGAGGTGCACCTGCCCCTCATGGCAACACAACCTCTCCTCACACCTGTTGTACACCGGGCCCTCATAATGGTACAGCCTCATCTCACTCTCCCGCCACACAACAGAACAAATTTATCTTGTCATAATGTCTGCCACCATCTGTAATATGTGTCACTTTCCACACACACACACACACACACACACACACACACACACACACACACACACACACACACACACACACACAATGGATGAAGCTGTACCAACAAGAAAAAATTCACCCCACTCTATCATAACCAAATAACACAACTTCCTTATAATCACACTATATCTCCCTATACCTCATACAGTATATAACAGAAGAAACGATTATTCTTCACATTTACATAAAACTGTCCAAGGAATAGATCTGATAATGACCATCAATTTAATCTCCTCCTACGAGATTTATCGAGGAAAAGAGTTGATGGCGGGGAGATATAACATCATTATATTTCTGTTAGATCAAGCCAAAGCTGCCGAGACCCACAGGTGTGACGGAACAGATTTTGCCACCAGAGACGATAAACAAGAGAACGTTACAGGCAAATCACATAACACTGATTATAGTTAGCTCCCTGTTGTTGTTTCATGATGCGAGTGAGCAATATCATAACTCATCCGTGATTACCTATAATTTATCATTTATCCTACAGCACGAGAGGGATTTAAGGCTCTTGGTATCTTGTTATCCAGAGAGACAAACAAGAAGCTTGTGGAGTGTCTGGGGGCTGGGGACACGACTCATGAAAACACAGTCAAGTGAACAAGATATTTTTTAACTTTTTCTCATTTATTCTTGGCCTACCAGGGTGGAGGAGGGGTGTGGCAGTAGGGTGGAGGAGGGGTTAGGCAGTGGGGTGAAGGAGGGGTAAGGCAGTAGGGTGGAGGAGGGGTTAGGCAGTAGGGTGGAGGAGGGGTTAGGCAGTGGGGTGGGAAGGAGGGGTAAGGCAGTAGGGGTGGGAGGAGGGTTAGGCAGTAGGGTGGGAGGAGGGGTTAGGCAGGGGTGAGAGGGAGGCAGTAGGGGTGGAGGGAGGTTGAAGAGGTGGGAGGAGGGGTTAGGGCAGGGGTGGGAGGAGGGTGAGGCAGTAGGGGTGGGAGGGAGGGGTAAGGGGCAGGGATGGAGGGAGGGGTTAGGGGCAGTAGGGGTGGAGGAGGGGTTAGGCAGTAGGGTGGAGGAGGTTAGGCAGTAGGGTGGAGGAGGGGTGAGGCAGTAGGGGTGGAGGAGGGGTTAGGCAGTAGGGTGGAGGAGGGGTTAGGCAGTAGGGGTGGAGGAGGGTTAGGCAGTAGGGTTGGAGGAGGGGTTAGGGGCTTGCAGGGGTGGGAGGAGGGGTAAGGGAAGTAGGATGGAGGAGGGGTTAGGGCAGTAGGATGGGGAGGGGAGTGGTAGGGGTGGGGGGAGGAATGAGGCAGGGTGGAGGAGGGGTGGACAGAAGGGTAAGGGTGGGATGAGGCAGTTGGGTGGGAGGAGGGGTGAGACAGCAGGTGGGAGGGTGAGGGCAGCAGGGTGGGGGAGGGGTGAGGCAGCAGGGGGAGGGATGAGGCAGCAGGGCGGGGAGGGTGAGCAGCAAAGTGGGGAGGAGTGAGGCAACAGGGGAGTGCAGGGGTGAGGTAACAAGGGAGGTGGGGGTGAGGCAACAGGGGAGGCAGGCAGCAGGGGTGAGGGTCCTCTAGCCTTCATTAATCACTTGTTGATGTCGGGCGGCGCTCACCATTTTCCATAATGCTGGCGAGGAACCCGTCTGCTCATTAATATATCATTATAAGATTTTTCATTTTAAAACTAAGACCGTTAACTTTTTCCCCCCTCCCGGGAAGAACGAGTGCCCACATTTGCAATCAATTCAATTATATCTCCACACAGGACCCGGCGAAGAGAAGGATGGGGGTGGGGGGTGGGGTGGGGGGGGTCACACCGAGGTACTGGGCGGGGTCTTGTTGAGAGGAGGTTAGGGGACGCGGAGGATGCTAGATGCTTTCTTGATGATGATGTTGTGTGTGCTGTGGCCTTTAGGATTCTGGGAGTTATACTGGGGGAGGCACTGAGTGACAGGACCTGTTGATATGTGAGGGTCCTGGATCACTGAGGACACGGGAAATGTGGGATCTCGTGGGCTCCCGGGTCCTCTGGCGTGGAGGTGACAGAGATGAGGAATGTAAATGATTTCATGGACTAGAGTAGACACGAGAAAAGCTCTGTTGACACTGAGGGACATACCCGCGTGATTTTAACTGTAACGACGTGTTGAGAATATATGATTTCTAGAGATATTTTGAACACTTTTCATATTTACAACAGATAAAATCTACTTTATAACTTTCATCATCTTTATTCTTATTACTGTTTGTGCACATTTAATATTCTCAGTTATTGTAGCAATGGAGGATGAGGGAGAGGAGGAACACATGTGGTAGAGAGGAGGAACACATGTGGTAGAAAGGAGGAACACATGTGGTAGAGAGGAGGAACACATGTGGTAGAGAGGAGGAACACATGTGGTAGAGAGGAGGAACACATGTGGTAGAGAGGAGGAACACATGTGGTAGAGAGGAGGAACACATGTGGTAGAGAGGAGGAACATGGTAGAGAGGAGGAGAGCCCAGAGAGGAAGAGGGATAACCTGGTGCCAACTTTGGGAGGAGGGGCCGTAAGCCTTTGTTGCCACGCCACAGAGAGGCACAAGTTGGTCTCTCAGGAAGCAACCATGAGAAGTGACGAAGCTGATGGAGGTGGGCGGGGAGGATTGGTCTTGTCTCACGGTGGTGGTGGTGGTGAGGACGATACGAGTAGTGAGGAAGACGATAGATGATGCTAGGAGGTGAGGAAGATTAAATAGATAAAGAACTGTGAGGAAGCTGTGAAAGATGAGGAAAATAAAGCAAACGAGGATGATATTAACGATAAAGATGAAGAAGAGGAAATATAAGAAAACAAAATAAATCAATTGCATAGAAGGATGGAAGAAAAAAAGGTGCATAAAACAACTAAAATATATAGCAAAACTGATAAAGATAAGGTAAGTAGAAAACCAAGAGAGTGTGGGAAGAGGCAGACAAGACGCTAAAAATCAGGAGAAATTAACGAAAGTAAAGAGATTGAAAAAACACGGATAGATATCGGGGAAAGTTCAAGAAGAGATAATTAAACTGAAAAGAGAGAGAGAGAGAGAGAGAGAGAGAGAGAGAGAGAGAGAGAGAGAGAGAGAGCACAACGTAATATAGAGTGAAGAGAAAATAAGAGAATGGATGAGGTGACAAGAGAGACAGGATGATGAAAAATGAAACTAAGAAGAAAAATCGTGATAAACCGTGTAATTGGAGGAAGACGATGATAAATAGCACACAAGTGACACAAAAAAAAATTGAACACCTTAACGACTGTTACTAAATAGGAGAAATAAAGGATAAACGTGATAAAAGAGAGACATAGAGAGGAAGACAATAAAGACGGGATATCTAGACGACATTGTTTATAGAGGAGAAGAACTTTAGGAGAGAAAGAAGACGTGAAAGAATTCGCAATAAAAACGACCAGTGTGAAAAAAAAAATACTCGGCTCTGAACTTTGGATTCTGAAGGGAATTTCAAATGGGTGATTAAGGAGACGAGAGAGAGAGAGAGAGAGAGAGAGAGAGAGAGAGAGAGACCAAAACCACAACGACCACAAACAAGAAAGACAAACCTCAAATTACCACCACAACGACCATAATTACCATGACAACACTACTACCACTGCCACTATTACACCACACCTTCACCTGGGTAAATTGTCTCAACACCACAACAACTCTCTCTTGATAACTGGATTTAATGAGCTTTATTATCTCTCTCTCTCCGCACTGCATGATTGACGCCCTGTAGTATATCAAAGACCATTTAATTTAATACTAATTCATATTTAATAACAATTACTCTGGCTACAGGTGAGCGTAAATCAATGATACATTTATCATAATTCTTCCGTAATTACGACATAATTAAAAAAAAATAGATCTAGTTGGTAATTTAGTAAAATACATCAGCATTAACTACCATCGGCCGCCCAGAGCCCATGATGAAGAAGTATATGGCTACACACACAAACAAGAACAATAACTACTATATAAATGGTAAGTAATTCACCCCCCCCCCCACCAGCTTTACACTAGGAGCAGCCAGAAGGTACAAAGGTGATCTATCAAACACCTGTAATAAGTCATGAATCTACAGATGTGGGATTATAAACCCTTAAATTGACTACCCCAGAGCATCATATTTTTTTTTCCTACTCAAAATCACAATGATACTCCACCGAGACTAATGAACACTTCAATTACATCGGTCGCAATATAATGCTAGCGAGGAGATTAAAAACGGAGAATATTAACTAATTTTAGATTTTTCCCCCTGATTTTCATTAAGGAAGGCGCTGAAATGTTTGTCACTTCTATCCACGTCCGTCAAATTAGCATAAAAATAATTAGCAATACTGATGATTAATTAAACGCACTGTTTGAAATGGTAATGACATTCTTACAACAAATCTGGGTTCAGGTTCTCAAAGGTTCGTATGTTAAATAATTCGTTTGTCAATGGAGATGTTTCACTGTTATTGGGAGTATAATTATTAGCCTGCCCGCTACTGTGAGGGTAGAGGCAATCGTTCACGGTCTCGTATATTTCGTTCCTCAAAATAAATAAAAAATTGGTAAACAGAGAAGAAATACCTCGTCTGTGTTCAAGATTCTAAAGATTCTCGAGGTCGATTTCGTTTCCTAACTGGTTATGGACGTTATTTTACAGCTTCCGTTAAGAGGGATGTTCACTGGTGTGTGTGACTTAGATGAGGGTGTAACGAATCTTTAGTTTCTAAGTTTGCCAGATGATTCGATACATTAATATACTAAGATATGGTTTGTTTTATAATGGTAAACCAAACCTGTACCCAGATCTCTATTGTTGTGTGTGAATTACTAATATGAAATAAAGTGATATAAAAAAAAGTCGTATATTATCAGTCTCTGTCATGGACGGCAGAGGCAGTTCAGTGTGGCAGAAGGAGGTTAGTGACAGACACATAGTCTCCCGAGTCACGCCAACTAGGTTTTACAAATTTCATGATGGCGTCGAAGTTAATTCATAATCAAAACAATAAGATGTGGACGTCAGAAACCCCGGGCTGCCTGGTGCTCTCCTCCACGGTGTCGGGTGATGCTGGTCCCAACACAACACGCCACTATTTATTCTTGTTATATGGCCAGAATAATAACATTGAGACCAGTATTCGTGTTATGTTGTGGTGTAGCGCCGAGGAACTGAACGAATAAGCGCACTATAAGCCCTGATACACGGCCGGGAAGCTTAAATGTGGACAATATGCTTAGAAAATACGATAAATATCACGAGACAATATGTGAACAAACACCAAGTTACTATGATGTTCTGTCACGGAAAAAAATCTTGTGTCGGACCTCGTTACTGATAAGTGCTAATTATGTTTCTCTCAGCAAAAAAAAAAAAAAATACTGAAAAGGAAAATATATTGGGCTTGAAATTCTTGATGTGATTGCTATACTAACTTTGTAACCAATCAATTACTATGATTTATAATGCTAATGACGAGAGGTAATAGGAGAGAGTATATAATCAATAGGTCAGTTAAAGCCAAAACAATTTACCATGACCTAGTTAGATACAGCCCGTCGGTTTTAACATATCACAGACCAACAGGTAAGAACCACAGCCAATATAGTATATCTAAAACTCTTCTGTTACGTCAAACTTGCAGTAAGAGAGAAGTAAATAGCCGCACACAACAACATACTTAAACACTAAATTGTATCCACGAGTCGTGTTGTAAGTCAAACTTGTAATGAAACGACTCCCCCCCCCCTCCCCGTCCATGTTGTTGGGGACACACCGGCTCTGCACTACCTCCTGGCCCACCACTACCCCCTGACCCACCACTACCTCCCCAGCCCCACCACGCCCCCTCTGCCCACCACTACTCCTGACCCACCACTACCCCCTGGCCCACCACCACCTCCTGGCCCACCACTACCCCCCCTGGCCCACCACTACCCCCCTGGCCCTGCACTACCCCTGGGCCCACCTACCACCCTCTCCTGGCCACCCACAGCCCTCCTGCCCACCACATCACCCCCTGGCCCACCACTTCTACCCTCAAGCCCACTATTACCTCCAGACCCACCTATTGCCACTTGGCCCACCATTACCACCTGGCCCACTGCTACCCCTGGCCCTGCACTACCCCTGGCCCACCACACTACCCCTGGCCCACCACTGCCACCCCCCTGCCCACCACTACCCCCTGGCCCACCACTACCCCCTAGCCCACCAATACAAACTCCTGTATTACTGAGAAACTCACCATTATCGTTAATGTTTGGTCAATACCTCTGACATATGGCTTATTGCCTCAGCTGTTTCCTTTTACTGTCTACAAGTTTAATAGCCGGGAAACAGGATATTGAAAAAGACATAAATAACCTGTGTGCGGGGAATCGGGAAGGTACACTTGTTTCATGAATTAAATCTACATGTTTCTCAAGTCCGCAGGCAGGCAGGCAGGTCACACGAGTACAGGCTGCATAAACAATTCAAATCAAAGAACTTGTGAGATAACAAGAGACGGGCAAATGTTGAGGAAGTTTGCGTGGCAGCTTTTACACAAACACCCTCCACACACAAACACCTCCCACGCACAAACACCTCCCACATAAAAAAACATACAAACACCTCCACACACAAGCACAAACACCTACTACATAAAAACACAAACACCTCTCACTCAAACACACCTGCACAAACACTCCCACACACAAACACCTCCCACTGACAAACACCCCTACGCAAACACAGCTACATACAAGCACAAACACCCCCTACATAAACACTTTCAACATGAAGGATTGTTTGAGGAAGACAGAGCGACAACTGACGTTAAAAAGAAACTGGAAAAAGCGAAAGTACAAGTCGAGTAATTAGAGTGAAGGCAACACGGGCGGTGAGCACACACACACACACACACATATATACGAGTTTCTAACCTAAAAATAAGTCAAGAAAAGGTAGCATTTATGTCTCCTATAAGCCAGGTATAATTGTCAAGGTATGCCAAGTCTACTACCCTACCCGCACACCATCGTTATAATGGGAGTATTCCATCCGCCGACACACATACACACACAACGTGAGCAGGAGGTCGGTCGAGCAATTTAATCCAAACTTAAGCCACTGCAACTTTAAGCGCCACAAGTCAGACGCTAAAACAAATCACACGCTATAAGACCCCCTAATTCACTATGTAGTTTTGAAATGAAGTCGTAGTAGAAGATGAGACCAGCAGGGAGACTTCTGTTCCTCCCCACACCTCTACAATTCCTGTGCGAGTCTTTTCTCCCAGTTCCTTTCACCCCAACCTAGACACGTCCTCAGCCTCCCCGTAGACATTATGCCTGTCCATTTTTTCCTCCCACACCCTCTCCACCATCTCCCCGGGTGCCTCCTTCCTGACCACATTCTCCGGTTGCCCTCCTTTCTCCCCACACCCTTCCGTTATCTCCCTGCGCTCTCTCCCTCCCCACTACTATCTCCTCCCTGGCTGCCCTCCTTCTCCCCACACCCCCTCCACTATCTCCCGGTTGCCGTCCTTCCTCCCCACCACTATCTCCCCGCTGCTGCCTCCTCCCCCGTGACCGTGAGAGCCTACTGAGGGGGGCAGCAGAGGGCCCCGTATCTAATTAGAGCCGGTAAACCCTTGCTGACTACCATCCACGTCATAATCCTGCCAGTATTAATAACAACATTGTAGCCCAGTCATTATAACCAGCAGTGCCCCCCCTGCTGCTCCCTCTCTCTCTTGTCTGTCTCTCTCCTCTTCTTATCTTTCTCTCCTTCCTCATCTGTTATCTCTTGACTGCCATCTATTCTCTCTCTCGCTCTCTCTTACCGAATCTCTCTCTGTCTTTGTTATCCCTGTCTTCCATCTACCCCCACCTGTCTCTTCACTGTCCCCTTTCCACCGTATTTGTTCTCTCTTATCTCCGTCTTTACTATCTCTCTCCCCTTTCTCTTTCCATCATTTACTAACCCTTCTCTTATTTCTTTACTGTCACATCCCCTTGTTTCTCCCTCTTCATTATCTCATCTCCCTCTCTTTACGGTCATTTCTACCCCTGCCACACCAGTCCTGTCCGATGTGGTACTGTGGTAGAGTATGATCATTCATTTCTAATTATTTTCTCCCATTTGTTCCCACATTTTTATCTACATCATATTTTTTTACCCATTTTCTTGCAATTTCCTGTCATGTTCACGGTTATTTCTCGAACCACTTTTCGTTTTTCTATCCATCTCTATCCACTATCCATCTCTATCCACTATTTATCATCTGTTCATCATCCCTACTTCCTCTCCTCTCCTCCATTATCTCTACTTCATCTCTTGTCTTCCTCCTCTTCCTCTACTCACATTTTCTTTCCAGGCTCTTAATGCCGCCCTGCCTGAGTTCCGGTACCTTCCTTCCTGCCTCCTTCAATCCCTCCCTCCGCCACCTATCCCCACCAGGAGACGCTTTCCCCCCCCCACCGACCCACCCCAGCAGGAAATGAATGGCCACTATTCCTCTTATCCCCCCCACTCGGATAAGAGTACCGTCACCCCCACCAGGAATAGAGTGCCCCCAGCAGAAAGTGAGCATCCCCACCTCTTTCCCCAGCGGGAGGTTAGCGCCCTCAGTAGGATGGTAGCAGCACGTCCCGGGTAGGACTGTGGAGGAGCATAATGCGTGTATGGCTCATTACGTGGTGTGTGACCCTCTGTGTCAACCTGCCTCTCCCCGCACTCCGCTATCTCTCCCTGCCAGCAGTCCTGCCTCACCTCCACCACCACCATCTTCCTCACCTCCATCAGTCCTGCCTCACCTCCACCACCACCATCTTCCTCACCTCCATCAGTCCATCCTTAACTCCACTACCACCATCTCCATCACTACTATAACCACACCACCTCCATTACTACCACAGCCACCACCTCCATCACTACCACGACCACCTTCACCCTCCCTCCTCTTCACCTTCCAGACGATATTTATTTCCTCTAAATGACTCCTGAGTACTGTGAGGTGGGGGTGTGGGGGTGGGGTGTGGGGGTGTGTGTGGGGGGGGGGTGTGGGGGGTGGTGTCTTGAGCTGTCCTCCTGCTCGATGTGTTATGGGCGAATGATAAGGGCGCGAGGCACGTCTCCACCACCCGTACCCTTCTCAAACGCATCCTGACTCTCATTTTCTTCGGAATTTTTATTTTCTCTAATCACTCCTGGGTATTTTGGAAGAGGGAGGGAGGAGGGACTGTCCTGATCTGTCTCACTGGGGGATTGTGTCCCCTGAAGTCGTCTATTACCCCAGGGTTGTCCATCATCTGGAGTTGAGTACCTATTGACTCGTGCGTCGTGGTGAGTAGCAAGACGAGACTGGGCCCTCCTTACCCACTTCTCGGGGTGCGTCAACTGCGTCACCTCCTCCACTGTGACGCCGCCCTATACGCACTTTTTAAAGTTGTTTTATTTCACCTTTTTTTACAGGAGAAAGGAAGGCTGTGGCGGCCAATTAAAACTTTCCTGTGGTCTACTGCGGCGGGCGAGGACAAGAGGGGCTGAGGTTTAACAATGTCTACGGTGTTGCTGGCCCGGGGGAGGAGGAGAGGGCGTCTTTTTCACGGTCTCTTTTCTGGCCTTCCTGACACCCTGGCACCTTGACACCCTGGCACTGATAACCTAATAGCCTTGACACCCTACCGCCATGACACACTATAACCCTCATACCCTGATATCTTCAAATCCTATTACAATGATACCCTGGCAGCCTTACACACCTGACACTCACATCACGATCAGTCCCACACTACACCACCAACACCTACTGATCAACCATATTATTCTCATCACCACTTGAACTAATTCACTGCCGAGTTGTACACACTAAGTCAAGTCATCTAACACATCACCATTTTTAATCGAATAATATTTACTCTCAACTTTGCCAGAGACGTTGGGAGGAACGATGTCCCTGTCAAGTTGTAAGGAAGTTTAAGAATGTTCACTTGTTACCGCGTTCAAGTGGTTATAAAAAGTGGAGGGAGAAGAGGAGTTCTTGTAGGGTGAGAAGTGGGTGTGTGTGTGTGTGTGTGTGTGGTGTTATGATAATGAAACACCATAGATCCATCCCTGCTCACTCACCCATCCACCCCAGCCAATATCTGATACCTATCCACTCCCTCACCCACCCGCTCACCCCAGCCAATATCTGACACCCATCCACTCCCTACTCGCCCGCCGCCCACCACCACGTAACCACCCCCCCCCCATAAATCACCCGGCATATTAATCTCAACACGTTCTTACCTAAAAAAAATAATAATAATAAAAAAAAATAAATAATAATAAAAAAAAAAAAAAAATAAATTTAAATAAACAAATAAAATATATCTATGGACACGAATCTCCACACCAAAGGACAATAATTCCAACCATCAACTGTGTGACCCTGAATACTGAAACAGAGCTGAATTTAATGTTGTGTACTTTGTGTGTTAATATAACCAGTTGATAATAAGAACGTTTAAATCCCCCAAAAATATACTCTGGGGAATGGTTAGGTTAGGTTACGTTTAGATGAGGTTAGGTTAGGTTAGGTGAGGTATTGGTAACCTGTACTGTTGTGGTGATACTGTACAGGTGACGGTACAGTACATCAAACGTATCTAGTGAAGCAAGTTATCCTGTTAGCACCTGTCAGCTTCCATCATTTCCTTCTTGCCTCTCAGCCCCCAGCATCTCCTTCTTGCCTCTGCTCCAGTCTCAGCCCTCAACATCCCACCTCCCACCTCTCACCATAACCACCTCCTCACCTCTCAGCCCTCAACACCACCTCACCTCTCACCATCACCTCTCACCTCTCATCATCACCTCCTCACCTCTCAGCCCTCAACACCACCTCACCTCTCACCTCTCATCTCCCTCCTCTCAGCCCTCAACACCACCTCTCACCTCTCATCATCACCTCCTCACCTCCCAGCCTCATCTTTTTCCCTCACAAGAAAAGGAGCCGTGCGCCCTAATTTCCTTCCCTGGGTGGCAGTGTCTGGGTAGCTTATCAGCAGCTTGCAGGTCTGGGTGGCTTTGTTCGCAGGTTGGGCGGCGGGCGGCACTCCTCAGCCATTCACAAGTGGGTGGCCTGAGCGATTTGGGTACCTGAGTCCCAGGGGGTCTGTTTCAGGGAGGCTCCAGGTGGTTCAGGGAGGCTCCAGGTGGTTCAGGGAGGCTCCAGGTGGTTCAGGGAGGTTCAGGTGGTTCAGGAAACTCCAGGTGGTTCAGGAAACTCAGGTGGTTCAGGAGAAAACTCCAGGTGGTTCAGGAGAGGTTCCAGGTGGTTCAGGAGGTTCCAGGTGGATTCAGGGAGGCTCCAGGTGGTCTAGGAGTTCCAGGGTGTCTAGGAGACTCCAGGTGCTCCAGGGAGGCTCCCCAGGTGGTTCAGGAAGGTTCCAGGTGGTTCAGGAGTTCCAGACGGTTCAGGGAGGTTCCAGGTGGTTCAGGGAAACCCAGGTGGTTCAGGGAACCTAGTGGTTCAGGAAAACCCAGGTGGTTCAGGGAGACCACAGGTGGTTCGGGAGGCCCAGGTGGTCTTGAAAACCCCAGGTGGTTCAGGGAAACCCAGTGGTGGTTCAGGAAACCCCAGGTGGTTCAGGAAAACTCCAGGTGGTTCAGGAGACTACAGGTGGTTCAGGAGGCTCCAGGTGGTCCAGGGAGGTTTCAAGTGGCACCAGGTGTCTGATTCATCGAGGCAGGCCTTTGGTGTCTTTTCCAAAGGAGTATCCATGAGTCTATCGGGTGGAGGATAGGAAGGTAGAGAGGAGGAGAAGGCAGCAAGGAGGAAGAAAGGAGAGGAAGAAGAAAAGAAGAAGGAGGAAGAGCAGGAGTGAGAAAAAAAGGAGGAAAATAATGATAAAGATAAGGAGGAAGAAATTGAAGAAGAGGAGGGAGGAAGAGGAGGGGGAAAGAGGAGGGGGAAAGAGGAGGGGGAAAGAGGAGGGGACATACGGCCCAACCAAGATGCGAAGGAGCAATTAGTCTTCTTTTCAGTGAGGCGACGGAGAGAGCCTATATTGGCTGCCGGGAGGGAGGGAGGTGTCTCGTGCAACACCTACAACAACACCTCCTACAACCAACAACACCTCCTACAACCAACAACACCTCCTACAACCAACAACACCTTCTACAACTAACAACACCTACTACAACCAACAACACCTCCTACAACCAACGACACTTTCTACAACCAACAACACCTCCTACAACCAACAACACCTACAACCAACAACACCTTCTACAACCAACAACACCTCCTACAACCAACAACACCTACTACAACCAACAACACCTACTACAACCAACAACACCTACTACAACCAACAACACCTACTACAACCAACAACACCTACTACAACCAACAACACCTACTACAACCAACAACACCTTCTACAACCAACAACACCTTCTACAACCAGCAACACCTACTACAACCAACAACACCTTCTACAACCAACAACACCTTCTACAACCAACGACACCTTCTACAACCAACAACACCTCCTACAACCAACAGCACCCCTACCACAACAACCAACAACACACTCACAACCAACAGCACCTTCTGCAACCAACAGCACACTCCTACCACAACCAACAACCGCATACCCACAACCAGCAACACCTACGCAACCAACAGCACCTACTACAACCAGCAACACTACTGACCAGCAACGCAGCTTCTACCAACAACACCTGCTGCAACCAACAACACCTGCTACAACCAACGCCTACTACAACCAACAGCACCTACTACAACCAACAACGCAGCTTCTGCAACCAACAACGCATTACAACCAGCAACACCTACTGCAACCAGCAACGCAGCTACAAAACCAACAACGCCCGCAGCACCACAACCAGGCTTCTGCAACCAGCAACACCTTCTCCACCAACCAACAGCACCTCCTGCAGCCAACCAGCACCTTCTACGACCAGCAACACGCATTCTACAACCAACAACACACTCTACAACCAACGACTGTTACAACCAACAACGCAGCTACCAACCAGCAGCACCTGCACAACCAGCAGCACCTGCTACAATAGCCAACAGCACTACTACAACCAACAGCACCTACTGCAACCATGCAACACCCAACAACACCTCCACCACAACCAACAACACCTACACAACCAACACCCCTGCTACAACCCAACAACACCTACTACAACCAACAACATCTTCTGCAACCAACAAAACCAATCACCAGCCACCAGCCCTGCAACCAACCCAATCACCAACCACAACCCCTACAACAACCAATCACCAGCACAAGCTTACCAACCAACCAATCACCAACCACAACCCCTACAACCAACCAATCACCAACCACAACCCCTACAACCAACCAATCACCAACCACAACCCCTACAACCAACCAATCACCAACCACAACCCCTACAACCTACAACATAAAGAAATCTATACAACGACTAACTCCATCAAAACCTAACACCACTTCACTGTTGATAATTAAAAAGAAAACATTAATATTATCCACAATTAATTCATCCATGGATAAGTATGGATCCAAACAGATCTTCAGCTTAACAGTGTGTATACGAACGAGTGTTTGACGTGTACTATTCCTCATCATGGTTACTGAGATGAGGATAACATGATAAGGTGTTGAATCCCTCTAGTAAGTTCCTTGGATGACACTGATATATGATTTTTTTTTTACGTAGTTTCAAACACCCATGTACTGTGATAAAGTTTTAAACACGCTGTCGATATGGTCAAGTTTTTTTTTTTTGGGGGGGGGGGGAGTTCCGGTCTTCTGGGATCTGTTCAGTTTCTCAAAGCAAGGGCCAATGTTTTCTATTCGTCTTATTAATTTTCCGAGGGATTAGTTAACTTCATAACGATTTGGCCATATCCAAGTCTGAGAACTATTTACAAGCAGAGTGTGACCAAGTGTTTTAGAATTTGGTTTATCTTCTTTCTGGTTAACGCCTCGAGGTTCTAAACAAATATTATGATCCTATGGACCTTAGCAACTAATTAAGTTTTGAAAAATCTACAAATATTTGGCAATTTCCTATTAATTTGGCCCAAACCGTCAGGCCTCGATGATTGCTGTACAGATGCTTGC
Source organism: Homarus americanus (assembly GCF_018991925.1). Taxonomy (NCBI): domain Eukaryota; kingdom Metazoa; phylum Arthropoda; class Malacostraca; order Decapoda; family Nephropidae; genus Homarus; species Homarus americanus. The sequence goes on along the minus strand of NW_024740587.1, from coordinate 651,096 downwards.
AGTAACCTCATTGGGCCCTCATCATGTTCCTAATGATCTTTGCCGTTCCACAAAGGCATGGCAAAGACCTATGACCTCTGGCATAACCACAAGTATCAGGCAATTTCCTGTAAGTGCAGCAACTGAAAGAACATCTTGTCACCTTTCCCCAACACGTCTGGCCAACAAGGGAGGGAAACAGTGGACCGTCTCAGACTGTGGCTGATGTGTGTAGAGTTAGCACCTCTATCATGGTTTGGAGAGCGTCCCCAAGGGGTCCCGCCAACACCTGGAGGACAGCGAAGATCCCCAGGAGCCACAGCGCCTGTCTCGGTAATCCTGGTGAAAGATATCTGGCGCCCAACACTTGTCACCTCCTCACATCCCCAGCTTCTCCCTCTGTATACATTTCAATGATAAAGTTCATCCCTTTAGCCAAAAAATATGGATAATGATGAAAATAAACAAGTTGAGTCGTGGAGCTACAGGACCCTGAAGGAGGAGACATTGTTATATAAACACGACCAACGGATCTCTATTCTTTTCAGGCCGCCGCTGCCTGCCTGACCTCTTGGAAGGATTTGTGGAGTGTGGTGTTGGATGGCGCGGCTCTGTGGGGGATCTGCTGGGCGCCGCCTTGTCCTACCTTCAGAACCTTCACCTCAGGAACACAAACCCCACCACATCACAACTATCATCACAATCCACACCATACCATCACAACCCCACCACAGCCACCATAATACCCCATCCCTTATGAAACCATAGCACCACACCACGACCACCATTATTCCATCACAATCCCCACCACGTCATTACAACCACCATCACATTATCACAACCTCAGCACACCACCACAACTCTCATCATGCTCCAGGGCGGTGCAAGGATACTAGGCACCCTGGGCGAACCTTCAGCCTCACCCCCTCCCCCTTCCCTTCCTCCACAAGTAACTTTGGAAAATGAATATTGCGCTCCGAGAGGATCTTGAGTAATCACTCACCCGCCACGCCTCAACTGTTATTTGAACAGAGGCGCCAACACTTACAGCATTTATAGATGTCAGTGAAGTAGATCTAGAATCATGTCCCACTGCTGAAAGCTATTTGTTTACTGATGTGCTGTCGTTTCATGAACAGTCCATTCACTTTTTTGTCGCCCTCAAATATTGCCTCACCAGTGATGGCCCAGTTTGCGTCGATGGTGACATATCAAGAAATATTTTACTATGGTCTTTATAAGCAGGTAAAGACTAACATATATTTTTCCGCATAATTTCTTTCAAACTAATCCTTTCTCAACTGGACTACGGTAACATATTTGCTAGCTTAACTTACTTTACAGATAGTTTATTTTTTTCATGGAATCGTACTTAACTGCTCGTAAACCGTAACCTAAAATACCTTTAAAAAAATCGCGTTCATAACCAGAGAAAGGCGATTTTAATGACACTAAATTTAATCTCATTGAACAGATTCGAACCAAACGAGACCTTAGCCAGCCTATTCAACACACTGAACCAATTGACCACGGGTTTCGAATACAACTATGATATCCCATAGGTGACCCGGCAGAAAACAGTACTCGTAGGATTCTGTTCAGTCGTATCTCAGGAGTTAATACACCTATGATCACGTTCCAGTAGATCTTCCACTTACCTTAATTACTGTTCTTCTGGACATTGCTGGATCATTTACGAGTTAATTTACGTATTCATTCATACCACCACTACCACCATCACCGGCCACCACCATCACCAGCCACCACCACCACCACCAGCCATCACCACCACCAGCCACCACCACCACCAACCTTCAACACTATGACAACTCACATCACACCAAGACTCTCACTATACCACCACAAGCCCACAATACCACCTTAACTCCTACCACAACATCACAACCACAACACCAAAACCACTACTTACCACAACCCACCCCACACAATAAACAACCCGTACTTTACACAACACCTGGGGACGAAAGTGGAGGAGGAGGAGGCGGCGAAGGAAGAAGAAGAAGAAGAACAAGAAGAAGAGTTACAAAAACAGTGAAGTATCCCGAGTTTTTTTTTTTTGCCTCATTAAAAGTCTAATCTAAATTGAAACAGCCTAAAGACCTTTCCTCATATACTATATTCGTGGAGTTATTTTGTTTCAAGTTAAGTGAGTAAAATATAGAATAGTTAATTTGAAGAAATGAAACATATTATTACTACTATTATTATTATTATTATTATTATTATTATTATTATTATTATTATTATTATTATTATTATTATTATTATTATTAGTCCATTAATATTTTTCTTCAAATTTCACCCTTACTAATTGTTAATATTAATTATTATTTATCACTCTTGGTGTTACCGTCACTGAGCTAGGTGACACACACACACACACACACACACACACACACACACACACACACACACACACACACACACACACACACACACACACACACACACACACACACACACCATCTTCTTTCGTAATAACATAAAGAAAAAACAAATTATGTAATGAGTGACTGGTAGTGGGGAAAATAAGTAATTACAGCTGGCCTACGTGACGATGGACATTTCCTCAACACCAACACACCAGCCATCAAATCCCCGTTACAATAACACGAGGTCAATTCACCCCAGTCTATCGTTGCCTCTATGGGGTAGGTTGGGGGTGTGGCTGTTATTTTACATTCATCTACAGTATATGAAAGGGTATTTTGGGATGCGTTAGTCAGCTCAATGCACGCCCTTTTATGAGTGGCAGGTGGGCGTGGAGGAGATTGATGAGTGAGGAAGGAAGGAGGGGTGGGTGGGTGGGTGGAGGAGGAGCAGGAGGGGAGGGGAGGGGGGAGGAAACGAGGGGAATGGAAGAGAGAGAGAGGAAGAGGAGGGGAGAGGGATAGGCTGGGTAGCGGTGAGTTACTAGTCAGGGAATAAAGATTCGTTTAGGCCTGAGACATCACTTTCCACCCCCTCTAACAGCCTCCCCATCCCTTCATTTCCTCCCCACACCCCTCCCCCTATCTCTCTCTCATCCCCCTTACCTTCCTCTCTATTCCTGTCACCTTCTCTCCTCCTTCTCACTCATCCATCTCTCTCTCCTCCCCCCTTATCCAACCCTCTCCCCCCCTTATCCACCCCTCTCTCCTCCTACCTTATCCACCCCTCTCTCCTCCCCCTTATCCATCCCTCTCTCCTTCCTGATAAAGCTCCTATGTTCAACCCCTCTTCCCCTCCCTTAAAAAAAAATATGCCTGTAAATGGGCGGAGGGAGAATGCAGCTTTCTGGTTCTATACTTAAGTTGCAACTCGAAGGCGGCCGGTGAGAATGACGTCGAAATGGCCTCTCGAGTCTCTCCTTCTGAGAATGTTAGGCCTAGGTAACGTTCCCCCTTCACCAGCTACAGCGGAGAATGAACACAGGGATCTCCGACAAAGGCTATATAGTTCTTTTCTCCCATTACCAGTGATGGCAAAAAGATGAATGTGATATATATGTATTTTTTTGAATGATTCGGCCCTGTACACTGAGCCTGAGGAGTGTACAGTGTATGGTTGTCATTATGAAATCACTGTAACCTATAACTGTAATTGTTGCCTGTGTTGTTTCTGAATTAGTAGAATAAAGTAGCAAAGTGAAGCCAGTTTGTCCTACTTGACGGTAAGAGGAGGCTCCCCCCTCACCTCCTCTCTTACTCCTCCCCATACTTGGAGGAATGAGGTGCAGATCCCCCTCCTCCAACCCCCTCCCCAGGTTGCAGCAGCGTCGGGTCATGCTCGTTACAACGCCGTCATTAATCACCAGCTTTATGAACACATTAACGCGTCAAAGAGCGTGTGGCCAATTCAGCAGCGTTGAATTTCACGGGGCATATATCAGTGCTGACTACAGGCGTCGGGGCCCCTCTGTAAGCGGGTGTTCTCTCCGGGGTGAGGGAACGTCCTGGGGGGTGATGGCGGCCCGGGGTTTTGTGAGGCTTTCCTTGGAGTGGAAGTTCTGTGTGTGTGTGTGTGTGTGTGTGTGTGTGTGTTGGGAGCGGGTGGGGAGGGCAGGTATGGGTCCCCCTGGAGGCCGGAACATGTTTATAGGAGAGGAGCTTTCTCAAGTCCCGGGGGCAGATCTGTCCCGGCGGTAGAGGATCTACTGAAGAGGAAGAAGAAGAGTTCCCTAACGCTAAGGAAAAGTATTAGCAGGAGGAGTTCTTTGGAGGCGAGGACAAGGATATATGAAGGATGAGGATGAGATCTCCAAGAGGTGAGGTGAATAAAAATGTACGTGTGTGTGTGTGTGTGTGTGTGTGTGTGTGTGTGTGTGTGTGTGTGTGTGTGTGTGTGTGTGTGTGTGTGTGTGTGCGTGCGTGTGTGCGTGCGTGTGTGTGTGTGCGTGCGTGCGTGCGTGCGTGCGTGTGTGTTGTGTAGTGTAGTGGCGACCTGTGGTGCAATGGTCAGGATGCTCGCCTCGCAAGCGAGCGGACCCGGGTTCGATCCTCGGGCAGGGTGAAACTATGGACAAGTTCCTTTACGCCATTTGCCTCTGTCTACCCAGCAGTAATTGGGAACCTGGATGTTAATGGATTTCCAGATCGTGTTCCGGGGTAATAGTTAGCCAGTGCAGTTGGCGAGTTGTCCGGTCTTCTCGGACTATTCCTTGACACTGGATCATGCAACTCGTTAACTTAGGGTGTGGTGGTTGTGTTGGCGACAGCTTCTACACCTTAAAAAAATTCAAGCCAAGGTGGAAACGAGGATGGGGCAACCATTATTATTATTATTAGTGTAGTGTAGTGTAGTGTAGTGTAGTGTAGTGTAGTGTATGCGCATAATCACATCGTCACCAGTTTTAAGAGACTGTCCTGACGGGGCGAGACAAGGGTTGAAGAAGATGGCCAGAGTAAAGACAAAAAAATCATCTAATATTCGCATAATTTGTATTTTTCTTTAAAGCTTAACGAGAAATCACATAACTTCTGGAGATCCTCAACCAACTGAATTAAGTCGTGATCCACTTTAATCCGGTAGGTCAAGGACGGCTGGTGAATGGTGAGGGACAAGGCACCATCACCACCCCATCACCATCACCCATCCCTGCCACATCACCATCCCCGCACATCACCATCACCAACCCATCACCATCCCCGCCCCATCACCCATCCTCCACATCACATCCCCACCCATCACCATCCCCGCCCCATCACCATCCCCACACCATCCCCGCCATATCACCATCCCCGCCCATCACCATCACCAACCCATCACCATCCCAGCCCCATTACCATCCCCGCCCCACCACCATCCCTGCCACATCACCATCCCCCCCATCACCATCCCAGCCCCATTACCATCCCCGCCCCATCACCATCCCAGCCCCATTACCATCCCCCCCACCATCCCCTGCCACCCATCCCGCCCCATCACCATCCCCGCCCCATCACCATCCCTGCCCATCACTGTCCCGCCACATCACCATCCCCGCCCATCACCACCTCCATCACTGTCCCCGCCACATCATCATCCCCGCCCCATCACCATCCCCGCCCCATCACCATCCCCACCCCATCACCATCCCCGCCACATCACCATCCCCGCCCCATCGCCATCACCACCACCATCACCCCATCACCATCCCCGCCCCATCACCATTCCGCCCATCACCATCCTGCCACATCACCATCCCAGCCACATCACCATCCCGCCCCATCACCATCCCCGCCCCATCACCATCCCCGTCCCATCACCATCACCAACCCATCACCATCCCCACCACCATTCCACATCACCATCCCGCCCCATCACCATCACCACCCCATCACCATCCCCATCACCATCCCCATCACCCATCACATCCCGCCCATCACCATCATCCATCATCCCTGCCCCATCATCCCACCACATCACCAGGAATAGTGACAAAATGAAGGGTAAGACACTGACTACTTCCAAGAGAGGCACACCTCTGTCTTCTCTGGTATACATATGAGGAACGGGAAGTGGTCCTGCAAATATTGGCACAGGATAATGGTGCTGGGAGGTGTGTGTGTGTGTGTGTGTGTGTGTGTGTGTGTGTGTGTGTGTGTGTGTCGAGGAATGAGGGGGGGGCATTACTTGAGGCCAATTAGGTAGAGTTGTGGGCGGATACTGTCGTGTTCTCCTCCATTTCCTCCCCTATAGACAATCTCGGCTATTTCCAAGTTTGACAGCTGGTGTAGTATAAGGACACACACACACACACACACAGGAGCGCCAGGACACATATTGTACATAGTTACGCTTACACACACATACACATGGATAAAACACACATAAAAAACAAACACACAAGCGTATGTGCCAGAGTCATGTGTGTGGTGGAGAGACCCAGAGCACCCAGGGTCGAGACGCGGAAGGAGATCAGGTCGAGGTGGTGGGAAGAGTGCCCCGTCAGCGCGTCAGGAGGGTGTGGGGTAACACTGCCCCAGGATTAAGGAAGGCTTGTGTATAATGTCGGAGGAACTGACACCCTTAAGAGTCATCCCTTGAAAAAATAAATAAATAAAATAAAGTGTTGGAATCGGCAGTGGTGGTAGTGGTACTGGTAGTGGTGGCAGTAGTAGTGGTGGTGGCAGTGATAATGGTGGTGGTGGTAGTGGTGGTGACGACTGTGGTGGTGGTGGTAGTGGTGGCAGTGATAATGGTGGTAATGGTGGTGGTGGTGGTGACGACTGGTGGTGGTGGTGGTGGTGGTGGTGGTGGTAGTGGTGGCAGTGGTGTCCTTCAGAGCCGCTCCGAAAATCAATGAGGATTTTCACCTCGTATTCCGCATTTATTTTTTCTATCCTATTTCTATTCCATCCAAATGGAATCTTTTATCTGACATCACTTTTTATATAACTATTACTTGTGATGTTTAGTGTCTTTTCCTCTTTTATTATCACCCTCACACACACACGCTATATTATATATATATCATGGCGAACATACACAAATTATCTATAATATGACGTACAAGAAACAAACGTGGCTTTGTTATTACCGGCCATCACTACTGGAGAGAGACTCGTATCAAAGGTTTACTCTCAGCATAATACCTGAGGCAACACCTGTCTCTAGTACCAGACCATCGTAGGTAATACTTTATATCCTTACATTACCACAAGTCAGACCAAGGGGTATTACTGTACCGTGGCCAGGGAGGGCGGGCGGCCTCTCTTGGTTCATTCTCATATAACTGCAGGTGTGGATGAATCACCTCGGGATATTCATCTTGTTATACTACCGAGAGTCTAGTGTTTGTGCGTGTCTGACGGCCAAGTTTATAAGTCACATCCATAACACAAGAGTACTCGCTGACTCCAACAGTGACCAGCCGGCACCACACATAGTAAGTATTATGTGGTTTTTCTTTTCGTAAACTTCTCCGACTTATCTTAATGATTTTACTGAACTTGGCAAGACCTCCGAACCTTCTGCCTCTTAAATCTTACAATTTCGGTCGGTCTTTACTGTCCTAAGAGTGATGATGGTCAGTACTTGAGCTACAGACAGTCAATGTTTTCATTATTTCATTTATTCTTTTGACCTTCTAAAGACTTACACGAAAGTTTAAGAGTATATCACACGAATAGTGAGCCATGTGACCCCGGCGGGTGAGGCACCAAGGGTCGCTATGTGGACACGTGGTTCTGGACCACCACATCCTCCAAACCAGAAAAGAATTTTACCAGTTTCGAATGTTCACATTTGCCTTTTAGGCGGGTGCAGCTGGAGCCGCTGCACCAGCACACAGATTTATTGGATTTTTGTGGCGGGACACGAGGCTGGTTCTGAGTCACAGGCCGCGAGGAAGAGTGTCGAATGTCGTGTCAATAGGTGTCAGGGACAAACATGGGAAATGTTAGGAGTCAAGAGGCTGAGGTGACTGCAGTGGGACCATGAGCCACCAGTCACCATCTAAAAACTTGATTAATCAATGAATCAACAAAGACAACGTGTACGATTTCTTTACCACACATAAACCAGTGTTAATTATATTCTGTTTCTTCTTCTGTCAACAACAACAGGATAGATGTGTCGGCTGGCCAGGAGTACGGGGACAAGTCCACTGAAGGAGCACTAACGGATTAACTACCTTATACTAACGACGGATTTACCTTAACCTTCCCCAGCACTCCCCACAGATTAAGACCACATCGTAAGTTACAGACTAAACACCATAGACATCGTAAGTTACAGACTGGACACCATAGACATCGTAAGTTACAGACTGGACACCATAGACATCGTAAGTTACAGACTGAATACCATAGACATCGTAAGTTACAGACTGGACACCATAGACATCGTAAGTTACAGACTGGACACCATAGACATCGTAAGTTACAGACTGGACACCACAGACATCGTAAGTTACAGACTGAATACCATAGACATCGTAAGTTACAGACTGAATACCATAGACATCGTAAGTTACAGACTGGACACCATAGACATCGTAAGTTCCATAAACTCGGCGATGCACTGTACACAAAATATATATGGGTCAATCCTTGGATATGTTCCTATCACTGTTAGTCCCGCACCTTCAGATATTAACACCAATATACAACACCTTCCCTAGTGACCAGTATTATGTTTATTTAACTTATTGAGTCATTAAGGTAGCGTCGACCATTCCGTTACAAGGCAATTTTAGCTATGAGTTTTCTATCATTAAACTAGAGCCATTACAAGCAGTGCATAGGTTAGGTTAGGTTAGGTTGACTGAAAATGACTAATACTTGACTGGTAAGACGCCCAATATATGGTAAGTTATTAAACGGAAACCGATTGTGTCACGAACGAACGAACGAACGAACGGGTGGACAGACAGACAGACAGACAGAAAGAAATGATCACTGCTGCTGTCTGTGTGTCTGTCTGTCTGTCTTCTCCTCCACCTCTCCTCCATTCTACCTCCGTCATCCACGCTAAGTCCTCCCTCTTCCACTCGCTGCCATGACCTCTCCACCTTAACCCCGGCACCAACTATGGCTTCTCAAACGATTCTTCATGCCAATTTCCTCCCTCATCTCCGACAACCAATAAAACCAACTCGGTTATATTCTCCTGATTTTTCGTGTGTGTGTGTGTGTGTGTGTGTGTGTGTGTGTGTGTGTGTGTGTGTGTGTCGTAGGATAGTCTAAATAAAAGAAACTACTGATTTTGGGTGTTCATTGATCAGTACATGAACTAATTTGTTTCGTGTTGTTGGGTGACATGACGGTAAAGTTGGTCTGGGGAGAAGGGGAACTGGCAGCCATAATCCTCTTAGTCCTTGAGTAGCAAACTTGACCCATGTGGAGGGGGGGGTGGGCGGAGGAGGAGAGGAGGAGAGGAGAGGAGGAAGAGGAGAGGGAGAAGGAAGAGAGAGGGGGAGGAGGAAGAGAGGAAGAAGGAGGAGAGGAAAGGAGGAGGAAAGAGAAGGAGGAGGAGAGTACAACAGAAGAAGATTCGCAGCTCAGTATAATTATTCAAGCCGTCTGACACAGCCTTATATACTTAATGCTAGTTTCGGCACCTGTAAACCAAGCCACTCACACGACACTATAATTAACTAATTGCGAAATAAACTAAATAAATAAATATATATATATATTTATATCACATTACAAGTCATCGGAAAGAAAGAGAGTTTATGCTTTTGGAGTGGTGATGAAATTGGTTACCATGACAAGTACACAAAGAGATATTTTGAGTTGGTAGCCCGTGTGTTACTTCATCTAAGGCGCCACCACTTCATCTAAAACTGACCCGGGGTTGCACATTGTCTTCCATTACATGAAAAAGTACGGGAACATTTTATCAACAGAAATCCAACTTACAGAATTGAAATGAATGTAAAAAACAAAAACAAACATATAACCGGACATTGAAAAAATAAAATATGCGTCACACAATACGCATAAAAAGCAATCCATTCTTATAAATATTGATCTGTATAAAATATCCCGTAGAAACAAGACTATTTATTATTATAAAAAGAAAAGTGCTCGAGATATTCCGTGAATATGTGTGGGTGATCCCCCCTGGCAGCGGGTGGAGGAAGTAATCCCGTAAACAATAGGCGTGAGGCGCACACTTAAAAACAGATCGTGCGCCAGAGGCTGTGGGAGAGGATGATGTCGTTTTAATTAGTGTGTGTTGTTGTTAGTCCACCGTGAGGACGACGAGAGGCGGGAAGGTGAACAGTACAGGGATTAAAATGAAGAACTGGGTGCAAGGAAGGGAGAGAGAGAAGAGTGAAGAGAGAACGGGGCAGCGAAAGAAATACTGTATGTACAAGGAGAGAGAGAGAGAGAGAGAGAGAGAGAGAGAGAGAGACGCACACACACAGTCTCGCCGGCGTCACTAGAGGGTTGGCTTCCCTCCCTCCCCAAAACCAGGACTACAAGCGTCTTTGATTAGTTCAATTACTCGTAGGATTTACAATCTGATTAACTCGGATACCTGGAACATTCTGGAGTAAAGCGATTTTCTGGAATATCACGAGCGTCTGGAATAGTCTGGAACTGCACAGAGTTTCAAAACCACTCTATTGAATCACTCGTGTTTCCCTAAGACGTCACACAATAACACGGGCATCAGGAACAATCTGGAATGACACGCGTTCCTGGAAGTTTTTTTTTATAAGTAACATGAAATTATGGAACAATCTGGAATATTTCTTGTTTCGGGAATGATACGAGTTCCTGAAAGAATAAAAAAATACGGATTCCTGAAATATTTTATGGGAATTCCTTGTTCTTGGAATTAATGAGATTTCAGAAAGATCTTACATAAGCAGTGACTTCCAGTGACTTTTTTTTTTTGTAATTTTACGAGTTTCTGGAATATTCTGGAGAAACGATGAATTCCAAAGCCTCAAGAAATCTCTTATATACCTGAATAAACATCAAACTTCCCAAAAAATCACGCCAACACTTGATATATTATGACTTTGGAAATCTGGAATAACCCAAAATTCCCGAAAAAAAAAACATCTGACGGTAACGGGTACAAGTTCTAAAACATACTGGAATGGTTCGTGTACCTTCGTGTACCGGGAATCTTTCTTACATTATACAGTATATACACAAGTTCTTGGTAAATCTTTACGGTGTCTGACTCAATGGCTTATCAAATTATTAATAACTACAGGTAATATGCGAATGGTAACCCGAAGTAGGCAATTATCAATAACCCGACCTAGTAATTCTCAATATAATTCTATCCCGACCAAGTAATTATATGTAAAATACCGACAACGCAATTATATATACCGTATAATTTTATCCCAACACCCACAAAAAAAAAAATTATCAGCAGGTAATCCTATTTCAACCAATTATCGAAATTATCTTCTCCAGCAAACACCTGAAGTATAATTATAGAAATACAGGTAGATTAATGAGAGAGAGAGAGAGACCTCGCTTATATTTCCCGTTTCCCACTCCCTATAATTTGGCATTCCAACAACACCTCCCGCTGTGTAATCAATTCACACAATACTGTTTTTAATATCCCTGTATATGCTAATGAGATGCGAGCTTAAATAGCAGTCATGTATCATTCACACGATACTGTCGAAAAGGTAATGCGGAAATAGCGACGATACCCTGACAACGTGACCCCCCCCTCCCACCAGAAAGTTGATCTGAGCCTCCCTAACACTATCACTGATACTAACCTTATCTATCAGGTATCAGTATCATTATAAGGAGGCTTGATAGATAGATTTAACCAAACTTTATCAAGTATCAGTTTATGGAGTATTAGTATATGAGATTTATATACCGGTTATATAATAAATAATATACCGAACATATATATCAGGTTTATATACCCATCATTACAGTTATACTAAAGGATATATCTAATACTACACGTTAAGGTTATACAATTATGCGTTCCGGAGGACTTTATATAACAAGTATACAAACATATGTATACTTTGTGACTGATAAAGAGTTTCGTAATATTTTGACAATTTTACTAAGAAAAATATAATTATTTTCTTTAATTAGATAGATTAACAGTTAGGGTCTATAGTTGCGATTTAAAATAGTTTGATAATTTGAATAAGAATACATACATACATGGTACATACATACATACATACATACATACATACATACATACATACATACATACATACATACATACATACACTCCCTGGCCGGTACTGTTAAGTATACTACACTTTTGATACTACAAGAACTTTATTAGGAATGTTAAAATGTTACATGTGATTTACGTCTTTACTGTTAGCATCATCGACCTTATTACACAAGTGCATAAGACTCTTGTTGGTGTATTGTGTCTTTGGAAACTAATGAGGTATTGTTGTCATTATCGTCACAACTTATATCGTAATGTACATTTCAAAAGCGCCGAGTGTTTGATATTGTGTGTGTGTGTGTGTGTGTGTGTGTGTGTGTGTGTGTGTGTGTGTGTGTGTGTGTGTGTGTGTGTGTGTGTGTGTGAAGGAACAGTAACCTGAACGTCTACTTTACCAACGTACACACACACATCACCTACCTACTACCTATACACCTACAACCTTCTTTTGGCCTGCAAGGGGTGACGACCTGTACAGTAATCTCTTCCCTGATGCTGGAGTTACCAAATAATCGTTCAGCAAACTCATCCACCTTAGGAGAGTACCAGCTTTCAATCCTGAATTTTAACCCCTTGAGTATGATGTCAGAACCACCCTGTGTATAATGTCATTGTACTCAAGGGGACAGGTCACCGTATTTAGGGGGTTCAGCCATCGTACTCAAGGGGACAGGTCACCGTATTTAGGGGGTTCAGCCATCGTACTCAAGGGAACAGGTCACCGTATTTAAGGGGTTCAGCCATCGTACTCAAGGGGACAGATCACCGTATTTAGGAGTTCAGCCATCGTACTCAAGGGGACAGATCACCGTATTTAAGGAGTTCAGTCATCGTACTCAAGGAGATCAGAGGGTACACAATACTCTCGAAAATATCATATGAACTTTGGTATTTTTCAATCACTAACATAGTGGTGGGGTTTGTTCGTTCCTCTGGGTAAGTGACTCTGCTCCCGCTGCTGCGCTGAGCTCGTCATCTGAGACATAAAGCAGTCCAAGAGACAAGTGGCCATTATTGAAACTGTTCTATGTGAGATGAGAGAGAGACTCACTAAACCGAGAGAGGTGGGGGTGACCTCCTCACTCCTGTGGCGGGGATACTTCGCAGTTCGTAGGAGAGAGAGAGAGAGAGAGAGAGAGAGAGAGAGAGAGAGAGAGAGAAGCACCGTCTAAATCACAAAAAAAAAACAATCATTACTACCACTAGTCGCACCACGTACTACTACAGTTACAACAGACAACACCTGATGTGTACCTCACAGCTGGCCAACGCTACTCTGCCTCTTATATCACCACACAATAACACGATTAAAAAAAAATTACCCGAGAAATTAGATGTAAATATCCCTATACATACCGTACATACATGGATAAGGCGGCAGGTTCGAGGTACTTACAGGCGAAGTAGATGCCGGCAGCTGCACCGAGGGAGACGAAGAGGACGGCCAGGATGAGACACACACACCAGCGGCGGGAACAACCACGACCCCGGCTGAACAGGTCAGAGTCGGTCATGCTGCCTGACCTCACGCATGGCACACCCACGCCCACCGTCTTCTGTAGGGAAAAGAAACCAGGACTTAGCTACGTCAACACAAATAAATAATTAAATGTCAATAAAAAAAATGAAATTGACGTGATGTACTTTACCTGTCCCGGGGTATTCATTGTTGCATCAATTCTCCAACATATGTCCTGACAAGTCACTACAAGTACCTAGAAATAACCTCTGATACCTAGATTTTTTTTTTTACCATTGATAAAAGCATTTCTGACCGTAATGTAAATAATTACTGTATTTAATCCTTTGAGATAAACTACAAATAACAATGAAAAAAAAGTAAAAATAAAAAAAAAATTAAATTACTAATCCCTTAACGTGAATACCCGGATCGTCATTACTCTTCATCCCAGAAACTCTCAGAAAAACACCACAAAAAAGAATGTCACAATGTTGGAAAAATTATTTAATCCTGTAATACCCTCGAGTACATACTTTAGGTACCGATGGTCCTCAGTAATACCCTCGAGTACATACTTTAGGTACCGATGTTCCTCAGTAATACCTTCGAGTACATAATTTAGGTACCGATGTTCCTCAGTAATACCTTCGAGTACATACTTTAGGTACCGATGTTCCTCAGTAATACCCTCGAGTACATACTTTAGGTACCGATGTTCCTCAGTAATACCCTCGAGTACATACTTTAGGTACCGATGGTCCTCCAGCACTCAAAATATCACAACACTTCATCGGTCAGTTTTAGGGTAAGAGGGACACTTTATCTTCCCACTCTTAATCCTGTTACCGCCGCTACTTCTACTGCTACTTTACTGGATCTCTCTCTCTCTCTCTCTCTCTCTCTCTCTCTCTCTCTCTCCTCTGGCTTGCCCTACACTACCCTGACCTGCCCACACTGTCTGACCTGCCACACACTGCTCTGACCTGCCCACACTGCTCTGACCTGCACCACACTGTGACTTCACTGCCTGACCTACCACACCTCCTGACTGCCACACACACTGCCTGACCTGCCACACAGTCCCCTGACCTGCCACACACTGCCCTGACCTGCCACACACTGCCTGACCTGCCTTGACCGCCCACACTTCCCTGACCTGCCACCTCTTCTGGTCTGTCTAACATTCCCCTAGCCACCTTACCTACCCCTTCCTGCCACTACCTGACCTGCCCTCCCTGGCCTGCCTTCACACTTCTCCTGACCTGCCACACTCTCTGGTCTGTCAACATTCCCGCCCTTACACTACCCTGGCCTACTTCACTACCCTGACCTGCCCTACACTGCCCTGGCCTGCCCTACACTACCCTGACCTGCCCTACACTGCCCTGGCCTGCCACACACTGCCCGGACCTGCCCTAGGTGATCGTGGGTCGGGTGGTGAGACTTGGGGTCATTACACTGGTACACCTTCAACAATATTACCTCAGTCTGCTACGCTACTGATGATACCAACCTGCCACCCAACCCTCCTACTGACGGTGCTTTGTGGTGGGTGGCGGTGCTAGGGAGTGGGTGGCGGCGCTAGGGAGTGGGTGGCGGTGCTAGGGAGTGGGTGGCGGTGCTAGGGAGTGGGTGGCGGTGCTAGGGAGTGGGTGACGGAGTTAGGGGGTGGATGAGAGGGTGTGGAGTTGGTGACAGGGGTGTGGAG
Source organism: Homarus americanus (assembly GCF_018991925.1). Classification (NCBI taxonomy): domain Eukaryota; kingdom Metazoa; phylum Arthropoda; class Malacostraca; order Decapoda; family Nephropidae; genus Homarus; species Homarus americanus. The sequence continues at coordinate 635,824 of NW_024740587.1, read as the reverse complement.
TGGGTGACAGGGGTGTGGAGTGGGTGGCAGGGGTGTGGAGTGGGAGACAGGGATGTGGAGTGGGAGACAGGGATGTGGAGTGGGAGACAGGGATGTGGGGGAAGTGACAGGTGGAAGACGAGGCTGTGAGGGCGGTGGATGACGGGGCGGTGGGGCAAGGGGAGACTGAGAGCGAGGTAGCAGCTGGTGGGGCCGCCTCTAGGGCTGACTTCCGCGGCTGAGGATAACCACAGCTCAACTTTAACGCGTCTGTGGCTTACCATCACCTTCCCCCCTCACCTCCCCCTCCTTCCGTATCCCCCTTCTTCCTCCTTCCTTCACCTCCTTCTCATCCCCCCCCAAACTCTTCCTACTCATTGTTTATTTTCCAAATAACATTTTCCCAACTCGGCTGAAAGAAAATTTGGTTAATTTGTCTTTTAATTAATTCAGGGAGATTTCTTCTGGGTGGCTGTGGTCCGGCTGGGAGGTAGCGGCGGCAGGCTGGACAGATGTTTGGGTATGATAAGACCAGCCACATGCATAATCAGAGGTGCAACAGCTGCCACAATGTGCGGCGCCTCCAGGATTAACAATTATCGCCCTCCCTCCCTCTCTCTCTTCCTCCCTCCTTCTTTCCCCATTTCCTCCCTCCCCCGCTCCTCGCCCTCTAGCGTTCCTGCCTTAATTCTTTTTTCCTCGTAACTGGCAGAACACAACTATTTACGGCAAATTCTCGGTGCAATTCTAATGCCATTTTGGCCGCCATCCCAAAAGATCCCCACGTTTGTTTAATTCTTTCTTTCCCTGGATAGAGATGAGAAAATGCATCAAAGTCATAGTATAGTCGAGGTCCAACTACGACGCCATTTTAGCTGCCGTCTTACAGATTCCCAAGTTACTGAAACTTCGCCTCCTTACAGGGTTGAGAACGATCTACTTATTGTTGAATGTTACTGTAATATCTATGTAATATTAACCACTTGCCTCCTGTAGTAGCAGAAGTTCCCCAGTTACTGTACAAGGTGTTCCTCCATCACCGTTTACATAACTGAGTAACTTTTGATAATTCAGACTAACAACAACAACCAAACACTCAATGTTCCGATTCTAAAAAAAAAAAAATAGTTACTATTTCTCCACCTTACCGGCAACTAGAGAAAGCATCTAATTACAATACAGTCTCAGTTTAATTTCGAAGCCATTTTTGCCGTCATCTTTGTGTCCTTGTGTAAGTTCGCCAGTTAAAAACATTCTCACATTACCAATTGAAAGAGAAAATTCAACTACGGGACCTTGGAGACTCTCACAAGCCAACCAGTTAAGTTCTTATACAACCAGTTAAGTGAGAACATTAACCTTACAAACTTCAAATGTGTGTTTTTTTTAAGTTAACAAGTAAGAAACACTTTAACATTACCTGCTGAGGGAAGTTCAGAGAATCTTGGAAGTTAGTGAGTTAGAAACGTTCTCACATCATTAACTCAAATAATGCCGCCCCACCGCCAGCCTCCACAACGCTAATATTTATGATCAAGAATTCGAGTTAAATAATAATAATAATAATAATAATAATAATAATAATAATAATAATAATAATAATAATAATAATAATAATAATAATAATAATAATAATAATAAATAATAATAATAATAAAATGCGTTTATTCATCATAACAATATATATGTTAATTCATGTCAATAAATTTCTATGTATATACAATTTATGGGTGGAAGTTAGGATGCTTTTGTGATAATAGGTATACCATCGTCGCCATTTTCTAACTTGTTCTAAAGGGAGCTACTACTACAACTATTAATAATAGTAATAATAATAATAGCGATAACAATAATAATAAATAAAAAAAACAATAATAATGACTATAATAACGATAATAACAATGACAATAATATGAATACAGTTTTAAGGAATTACAAAGTATATTTATCGAGGATTGTGGTGGCCGAGTTATTACTTGACTATCCAGCCACCACAATCATTGAGAGAGAGAGAGAGAGAGAGAGAGAGAGAGAGAGAGTTTAAGAAGATTAGTATTGAGTGGATTTGGCAAATTATATAAGCCTATCACAGAGGAGTCACTGTTTCTCCGTCAGTGAATGAATGAGTGTGAGTGAGTGAGTGAGTGAGTGAGTGATCGAGTGAGTGAGTGATCGAGTGAGTGAGTGAGTGAGTGAGTGAGCAAGTGAGTGTGTGAGTCTGAATGAACAGCCAATCACAGTACAGAGCCCCTGATGTACGTAAGACTCACCACCCAGTTTACAAGACAACATATGAACATTTAATTCACTGAGGGTCACCGCAAGACTAAGGGCGATCTTTACTAAACCAGGAATTAACTATCCTTACCTAACCTAACCTAACCTAACCTATCCTATCCTAACCTAACCTAACCTAACCTAACCTAACCTAAACTATCCTAAAGGTACTGACACATCTAACCTAACCTAACCTAACCTAACCTCAATCTACAGGTACTAACACACAGGTATAGTGATTCTATGCCTTCATTTCATTATGCTCAATAACATGACTCGTAATTAAAACATGAGAATATATTAACTTTACTTTGATATATGACTATTTAATCCAGGTGTTTAACCCTTTGATAAAGATGATTTAACCCTTTGAGTACAATGGGTGAAGGTGGTAATGCTTTGGGTAGTTGTGGTGGTAATTTGTGTAGTGGTTGTAGTGGTGGTGATTGGAGTTGATGGTGGTAATGGTGGTGGTGGTAGTGGTTGTAGTGGTGGTGATTGGAGTAGTGGTGGTGGTGGTGGTGGTGGTGGTGGTGGTGGTAATAGTAGTAGCGGTGGTGGTTGTGGTGACAGTGAATACGGTGGTAAGATGAGAGAGAAATATACCCAAGGCTACAGTACAGTACAGTAACAAACCCGCCACCGAATTACACGAGTCTCCCGGAGAGATAGGTTGGAAAAGCAGCTCTTGGGCTGTAGGAGGCCAGGGAGGAGGAAGTTGGTGATGTAGGAGGCCAGGGAGGAGAGAAACAAGCAGGTGGTGGCCTAGGAGAAGGAACGAAGGAGGGGAGGAAGGGAGGAAACAGGAAAACTAGCAGGAGGACGGAGGGGAAAAAAGACCCAGGAGAAAGAGAAAAAAATAAAAACAGGAGAGGAAAATCACTTCTTAAGACTGTACATGGCGAACTCAAAGACGGTGGCGGACAAACCCAATACCCTTCCCAAACTCATCTTCTTATTAACCAAACACTAATACCTTTAACAACAAACGTAACGAGGAACCAAACACGTGAAGGTAGATGATGTAAAGGGGCGGTGGTGGATAGGTCTCTAACTCAACCCTGGATAGACGCTGACAGCAGAGACACGATCAATATATTCCGTCACTGTCTTAGAACTGGCCCTGAGAAGCAGACTGTTTCATCAAAGGTTATCTTCGACAAATTCCCTTACTAATTAATATCTCCTAAATACTTTAAAGATGGTGTATGATATATAGAATTTTTGTGAAGGAATTTTAAAGGTATTATCTGAGGTTTATAAAGATTGATTATTCACATTTTTTTTTCTCATGCGGGAAAACTAATGGTAAATCAGATGTAAACAAAGAAACTCAAAAAGATGACTCTTAAAATCGATTATTTTCTGGGTTTCTTGTTTATGACGTTTGGTGATTCTACAGGTTTTTTGTGAAAGTTGTGTAATGATGGAAAACGGATCAGCTAAACACAAGGTCGTGGCAGGAAGCGTGTCATCGCCTTCCTCTTGACTCTCCTCTATTATAATGAAGTTTTTAAGTCACTATGTATAATTTCATCAAACCACTTTAACCTAACCTAATGCTACACACATCCAATCTGGCATAACCTAATCCACCCAGTCCTAACCGAACCTTACTAAACTTTTCCTAAAAAATCTAAACCAATCAGTAATCGAACCTTATTACAGCTAGGCCTATACAGTCGAACTATAAAACAACCATACTGTTCACTAATTCCACTTGTGAACATATCCCGCTGGGGACAGGATGGCCTAAGAGGAGGTCGTTTAACTGCTGACAGACGCTCCACAACGCCTCCTTTACCCCAACACACTGAAGCTTAGCACCCCCCTGCCCCTCGTCATCCCACATCGCCACTGTAGGGGGAGGCTAGTGTAGGGGGAGGCGAGTGTAGGGGAGGCTAGTGCTGTCCACTACGGTGACCCGACACACCCCAGGAGCCCCACACTCTTAAAATTCTCGCACCAGCTGTGAGAAACCACACGCCAGCTGTTCCTGCCAGGCTGTCTCACATCCCCCCCCCTACCTCCCTCACCCTGCCACCACCTGCCTCACCCTACATAACTCCTCCTACACCTCCCTCACCTCACATCCCTCCACCACCACCTCTCTCACCACAGACACCACCTCATGAATCACCCGACACTCGTACAGGTGTTCTAAGTGCCTTTTAATAACAGGTTCACCAACGGAGGTAGATAACTGGCGCCTGTATATCCCGACCATTAGTGCAGGAGGTACCGTGTGTGTGTGTCGGGGGAGTGTGGCAGAAGAAAGGGAGTCTCTACTACTGCCACTACCTCAGCATATCTCACCTTGATAATGAGTTGTAATGAAACCTAAATTATGCAGGCGAGGAGGTCCGAATTTAACATTTTTGATGAGTAACTTCGCTTTGATTAAATCTTTGAGTGTCTAGAAGGCGCGCAGTATCACTAAGCTCTTTAATGCAAGCAATTACGATACACGCACACATAATAGGAGGGTACACGCTAAACGCTTACCACACACACACGTCTCTACCGAGTTTCTGGACAGGAGGGGACACATTTTAAGAAATACTAACATTAAACCCACTACTAAAGATAAAGGTTAGTACGATTTTACATCTATTTATTCATTCTCATATTTTATTCAATGTATGATATTTAAGTGTGGTTTAATTCATCAGTGGAGGGTGAACAATCAAGTGTGGTGTGGGATGTGGTGGTGGGCGTCCTGTAGTGTACACCAACCACCAAGACGGGGACTAGTGCAGTAAGACGCGGCGCAAGAAGTGGTGTCTCGTGCTCGTTTGTCTGTGATGTGTGTAAGTTCCTAGAAGGGTGGCTATCTTCACCCAACCTAACCTAACCTATAAATGACTAGACTGGCTCAAAGTCCATAATTTCACATTTACCAGGAAAACGAATCTTTTGTTGCATGTTAGATTAAATTAATATTAATAAAGATCCAGTTGAAGAGTTATTATGTATTACGTTGTTACCGGTGTGACTGTAGCGACCACCACCGACGTCCTGACTATTTCACCGTTAACAACACTTGGTCACTATGGCTATTAATAGTTACTAAAGGTTACTAGGGCTATTAATAGTCACTAATGGTCACTGTGGCTATTAATGGTTACTAATGGTCGCTAATGGACACGAATGGTCACTAACGTTCCTGCATTTTCATTTTTGCCAGTTACAATTTTCATCACAAGGATAAAATTAATAGGAAAATATATTCTATTTATTTTCCTATTGACCCCATATTATATAATTATAAATACGTTCATCCAAAAAAAATAATAGTCTACCCCAAAACTTATAATGACAAAAAAGATGTTTTTAAGCACATATTTGAAAGAGAAACACTATTTATATTGCAAACTCCTAACTCGGCACACGATATGAGTGGCCGAAAATTAAAATGAATAATTACAAGCTATCTGTTGTTTAATCTTGGTATGTGAGCAAAGTGTATCATTTTACTGTTATTGAGAGAGTGACGGTATGTGCGAGGCTTTACCACGCTGACACACCAACTGTATCGACGTTAGGACCTGTACTTTTAAGGAATACAATTTTAGTGTAGGTTTTAAATGAATAGTGAATTTACAGTATACATATTCATTAATTTTATATTGTATTGGTGTATTTATTTAGCAAATTAAATTTATTTGTCTCACATATTATAGATTATTTTGTGTTTAGTGATATATTGAAATCCACTCTTTTTGCCGTATACAGTCCATCAGAATAAATATCTTAACTACTAATCAGAATAAATATCTTAACTACTAAATTTATCTTCTAAAATCTGAATTTATTCCTTTAATTTCGCAATTCGTAACTGCAAATTTTCTTAACTACAGAGAATGACTTTTACTTTATATATATTTTGAATTCAAGTCATCTAATAATTGACAATATATTTACTTTATTCCGTCAAAGTTGTGTATGAATAAAAAGTCGAACATCAAGGTAACTGGAGTAGGTGAGTCTTGTGTGTTAAGTCATTTTCCTGCTGACGTGTATGACAATAAGAGGAGGGGGGCTGTTGACCACAAGCACGCCACTTACTCGCATAAAAATACGAGACAACAACACAACAGCACTTACCACCATGCTCGACCTATTCTACCTCAACTACCTCGTACAGATGCTATTCATTCTCTCTCTCTCTCCTCCCGTCTCTCAACGCACCACGCCAACACCGAGAAGGCATACGAACATCTATAAAAAAAATATCCAAGTCGGTGAGCCTCAATACATGACCTCACACCCTGAAATCCAGACTCTAGTTTTCTCACTTTTGTCAGGACACAAACACGGGAATTCGTAGGCAAAGTAGACTGATACAGATATTTTTAGCGGTGCGTTGGCTCAAATTTTTCACGCATCAGTAACACCCAACAGATGCAAATTCAGTGCGTGAAAATGGAATCCCAAGCGTGAAATTCCCCGAGCTGCCGCGTTATAGTGAACCATGATTATATTGTACTGTATACTATGATAAATTTATACACACACACACACACACACACACACACACACACACACACACACACACACACACATTCAGAAACATGATTATTCTTAGAAAATATTAGTAACTAAATTTAAATCCTTACACCACTGTAACCACAACCACCACTTTTTTTTAACGATAATCAACGTAAAATGTAATAAACGGAGGAGTGTGACGACGATGCGTTAAAAACAAACAATAGAGGAGAGGAGAGAAGAGAGAAGAGAGAGAGAAGAGAGAAAAGAAGAAGAGAGAAGAGAAGAGAAGAGAGACGCGATCAAGGGTTTGGTCATAAGGTGCGTTAGTGAGCCGTAACAAAGACCGGACCATTGGTGTGGATCACTCAACAACACCACAAGGTAAACAAGGTCTCTTTCCCACCTGCCTTAAATCATAACACAACAGGTAAATACTTAAGTCCTGGTGAGTGAATACATATCTATTTTTTTTTTAACCATCATACGCCAAATATGCAAATATTGGACCATCTAGATGCAATACGGTTATGAATGCCTATCGGATAATTGTATTGGACCGCATTTATTGGGACGACGTCAGGTTGATTAAAATCCAGTTTAATTTTCCCCAATAGTAAAAGTCTGGCGATTGATAGTTGGTTTTTAATCAAGGGACATCATAGCTCGAGCAAATGTTCAATGATTTTGTGACCAGTTTCACCTATAGCATCGTGAGTCTTCTCCCTCCTGCCGAAGAGATCACCTGGAGTCTTTGAGTATCTGTGTGTGTGTGAGTACTCTTGCTTCGTTAACTGTACATACGTGCCTGTGTTTTGTCTTGCCAACCCCATGACCGCTTCTCGTGACCTGACCAATAATGTTTTTCGTAAGGGATTTTTTTTTTCTGTTTCGAGAGCGACAGGAGGCACACAATGGCTAATTCTAAAGCCACCTTTCCATCGCTATACAGTCGACAGCGTAATGAAGTGCTCGTGTACATGTGTGTGTGTGTGTTATTTGATGAGCAGCGGACTGTGTGTTTTTATAAGTAAATCTCAATATCATATTAATGTTTTAAAAATTGGCCCGTGTCCGAAAGCGTGTGTGTGTGTGTGTTGCTCTGAATGTGCGTTCGTTCCACTGTCGTATTGTTGGTATTGAGGAGAAGTTTTTAAAGGTTTAGATGGCAAAGTAGTCCACTCTTACCTCAGTGTCTGAACTCAAGTTTACCTGTGAGGAGGATGGGGGGGAATGATGATGTAGGTGTGGGTAGAGAGTGGGAGTGGGGAGGGGTAGGAGGGGAGGGTAGAGAGAGAGGGGAGGAACTTTATTCTAAAACCTCGTGAATTCGTAACATCATACGGTTCAAAGCACACTAGTGTAGGAGGAACAAGGAAGAGGAGAGGGAGGAGAGAGGAAAAGGAGGAGGAAGATGAGGGGGAGAAGAGGAGGAAGGAGGAGGAATGAGGAAGAGGAGGGAGGAAAAGCCAGAGGGAGGAAAAGGAGGAGGGAGATGAGGGGGAGAAGAAGAGGAAGTAGGAGGAGGAGGAGGAATGAGGAGGAAGGAGGAAGATGAGGGGGAGAAGAGAAGAGAAGGAAGGAGGAGGAGGAGGAAAACATATCAAGACGCAGGCAACTGGGTTTTGAGGAAGAAAGTGGCCCCTTTACAGTAACTCCCGGCACCAGTCATCAACCTGTCCAGTTACCAGTCGGTCAGTTACCAGTCGGTCACGGTATTTCTGAGCTGTCAATACACCATTCTATAGCGGTAACAATAGATCTGGCTACCCGTGCACGTGTGGGTGTGTTTGTGTGTGTGTGGGGGGGGGGAGGGTGTGAGTGTATAAATCAACACGTGGGAATGTGCCTCAGAAGCCTCACTAGGTCCACACGGTTATATCAACACCCTCACGTCTCCTCCATTTAACTGCAACTGTCACGATTAGCAAACTTACACACTCCGCCGTTCAAGGGTGTACACAACAAGCGCTCACCCACACGCAGACCGCTCGAGTACACACACCGGCTTCCAGTGCAAGACAAACATCGCCGTGTCCACATACCACCTGCCGGGTAATGACGCTCAACAGGTGGGCGACACACCTGAGAGCGGGGCGTGGCTGAGGGGGGAGAACTGACAAGCTGACCCATAACCTGCTCCTGTTATGACATCCTGAGGCGGTGGGGGAGGAGTGGCACTAGGGAGGTGGGGGAGGAGTGGCACTAGGGAGGGGGGGAGGAGTGGTACTAGGGAGGTGGGGGAGGAGGGCACTAGGGGAGGTGGGGAGGAGTGGCACTAGGGGAGGTGGGGGGAGGAGTGCACTAGGGGAGGTGGGGGGGAGGAGGGCACTAGGGGAGGTGGGGGAGGGGTGGCACTAGGGGAGGTGGGGGAGGGGTGGTACTCAGAGAGGTGGGGAGGAGGGCACTAAGGAGGTGGGGAAGGAGGGCACTAGGGGAGGTGGGGGAGGAGTGGCACTAGGGAGGTGGGGGAGGAGTGGCACTAGGGAGAGCGAGAATCACATTGGTGGAAAATATCCGAACAAGACAAACTGGTAACACACACACACACACACACCTCGAGAAGAGACAGCAGTTCCCCATTTCGTGAAGATATATAACACATTCTTTGGACCAGTGACGAAAATAAACCCGACTTTATACACAAGGAACTGGGACCACCTTAAGAAATATCAAGACCAGAGAAACAACAGACTTATGAGGCCCTTTCATTATATCCCTGCCAAACTAATACCCTCAACCCCTGATACAAGACTATATACTCCACTACGGACAATAATATACACAAAATCACAACGAACAAGAGTATAAACATGATATAAGTAACGCCTGAATATCATGTTTTCAGAATTAACAGACCAACACACACAAACTGGCTGGGGGAATTATTATTATCACCACCATACTTATCTCTAATGAAGTGTATGCAATTACCATCTTTTTACATTATACTTCAGAGCAATGTTATAATTATTCAACATTATCCAGCTGTTATGATAATGTAATGGCACAATGGTACTTATATGACAGATGGTGAATAAACCTTTTGTGTGAGGTGATACGTTCAACAGTTCACATTACAGGATGGTTTTTGTATCAGTAAATCCACAACAACAACAGTATGCACCCTGTACCACAAGAATACCACCATGACACACCCTGTACTCACTCACCTTTAATTAAGAGACCATTACCTGTTAACTCACTACTAAGTACATGTATATCGAATGATGACTTGAGATATGAGTCAACATTACACTGTTTACTAAAGAGCCTCGCGTCACCTGTCTCAATACCTGTCGAGTCGTGGGTTAAATTGATTGCTTGGAACTGATCTGAATTCACTAAAGTAGCTTCATTTATACCACTTAAGAATGTTCTGTGAAATGTTAACAATATATATATCGATGTAGAATTATTTTAAATACGAAATTTCAATAGCATTAGTGTTTTTATTTGAAGGATTATATTCACCTCCTGGGGTGTTTTTATCATAGGTATACAAGGCACATATGAGATACAACTGACTTAACGTGATGTAAAAACTGTGTAGTGGTTGGCTGTTGTAAGGTTAACATGTGTTATGATGACTCACCTGTGATGTATTCTGAGACTCGTGAATACAATGATCGAGTTGCAAGATACAGGAATACAAGATAAAATGAGTTCAGTACATTTTTATTGTGGTTCAAAAGCAATTATTCTTAAGAGTCAAAATATAAGAACACGAGACATGAGACAATGGAGTATTAACACCTTTAATTTTAATAATGATCAGTGAAAAATTAGAGAAAATTACAAGAACGCCTTTTTTTAATTTAATAATTTATCTTTAGTAAGTGATAACACAACGCATGTTCCTTACCCTCTCCCACGCCCATAGTCACACAGTTCCCTACTAACTCCGGGACTACAACAACAAACTTCTCAAGAAAAACAATATACGGGGGAAAGTTAGTGATGGCTGGGGCGTGTTTACCCCCGTTAGTTCACTACGCCACCACTATATGTTTGTAAACAAAGGTGCGTGGTGTGTGGTAAGGGGTTACGCACCTGGACATCACCTCTCGCCTTCACCACACAAGAAAACGTGAAGAGAATAATGATATTTTCTTTATATCGATGCGAGTCATGCGGCGATGTAATATTTTATCTTTAATTAATTCATGATATTTATCTAGAGTCACTTGAAGAATCCCCCCCCCCAGCTTATTTCACCTAAGAATTAACCAATCTAACACTATTTGGGTGAATATTGTTAGATTAGGTTAGGTTAGGTTTCTTAGGTGAAATAGGCTGGGGTGGAGATTCTTCCGGGGAGCCTTCATATATTTCCATTTATCTGGCAATGTTAGTTTTTACACATTTATCCCGAACTAACAAAATGCTGCTGGTGCTTCCAAGCCTTTTCCCTACATGGAAATTGATAAACCCCAACAGCTGAAGAGATATTGTCAAACATGTAAACAGTGATGTATCCACCTGCGTAAAAAGTCAAAACGAAAACTTTAGAAATATAATCAAGTAATTTAAGTATGTGTAAGAAAATGGGCAGTACTGAAGCCATCAATACACAAAGAAGCACCACGGCCGCCACTAACATACTGCACAACCACTGCCAGGACGCATATGAAGAGACAGTAACAAATGTAATTACTCTAAGCTTGATACGTGTTGCTTTTAGACATGATTGGGACGGATGTACTGAACAGACAGGCGCAAATCAACATACCCGTCCCCGTCATAAGCAGTGCATGAGGACAGAAAGCATATCTCGCATACTAAATAACCCATGTTGAGGGCGACCACTGTGTGTGTGTATATACAGAGCCTCTTAAGACCTTGGCCACCACCGATCACGTCAGCTGGGAGGAGCTACAGGACTAAATACTAACTACCACAACACTAGATGCATTATGGTGTAGCTGAAGCCCCACTAACACCGCCTCTTGAATATGGCGTTAACGAAATCGTGACTAAAAATATCTAATCAATATTAAATAAAGTGTTTTATAAAGTCAACTTGAAGAACTAAACTGAAAATTAATACCAATTAAATAAGATATCTCTCGGTATATTCTACTTAAATTGAATGGTATATTTTCGACTACATTATCTGGCAAAGTTGTGTGAGATATTGGTGGGGAAGAGAGAGGACCCCCCCCGACCCTCCCCCAGCTGTCACTCTCCACGCCTGCTGCCTCACGCAATTTGTCACTGTTAGTTGCAACTATTTTCAATGAATATTTATCCGATTTCCTCCTCGTTCTGTCATAGGCAGATTTACACTGAGAATATACAAACTTTTACCATTTCCAATTTCATGAAAAAAAAACCGCACATTAAATTCAGAGGTTGTCTTGAGCTGGTGGTGGTGAAGGTTGGTTGGTCTTTATCCTCACGTGATTCCCGCCAAGTACACTCGTGATCTCCGACAACAACACCCCAATCCCTCGAGAGAAACAAAAAACAAAATGTAAAAAAATTCGCAGGAACAAAAATTATTAAATCAGTGAGAAGCGGATTTTATATGGTATCGATTACCTAAAATTCTAAATGTGTGGAGCGGGTCCGGGCCAGTGTGTCCTGGGGGTGTGAGGACGGGGCTCAATTACGTGGCTGTGAGCTCCACAAAAAGTACAGTTCATCGGAGGACGAGCCAATAATTGCAGTCCTCGTTAACTGTCGGGGCGTCATCATTAGCGGCCTCCCCTCCCCTCCCCTCCTTATCTACCACCCCTTCCCTATCTATTCATTCTCAAACAAAAATTTCCGATATTTTCCGAGGCAGCTTTATAGTGGTGAGACTCGGATATGGTCCCTGTACTATGGTTGGTGGTGAGGCGTCCTGTACGGTGCCCAAGTGGCTTGTAGTTCATGCCAGGGTGACCGGACACATGGTACCACAGTTATTTTACAACAGAAAAACATCGAAGACCAAGTCAGTTTATTCCAGTGGGGGGCAGTTCCACTAGGTTTGGTTAGGTTACATAGGTGATATTACAAAACCTAAGTCAGAAAAAAAAATCAACCCGAGGATGATAACTGTCCTAGGCCATTTTACACCCTGGGTACACAGTGGCCAGGGGTGAGGGGGTATAATCTAGCGGCTGTTATACTGTGACTGAGTTAGGTGGATGTGTGTGAGGTGGCGATGCGCTCACCCGTCTTGATTAGCGTAAATAATTCAGTATTAGCGAAGAGGCATGAATCCCGATGGTGAGGGGAGGGAGGAGAGGGAAGGGGGGGCACGGGCAAAATGCTGCGTCCATTAACAGCACTTGGCTTTCAGTGAGGACCCGGCCACGCCATCCATCACGCCCAAAACAACTCCGCCTTCTCTCTTATAACGTTTCTTCCTCACACTTCATCACCACACTTCACACTTCATCAGCTGGTGCCAGATGTTATTAATTCCCGACACACAAACACACACTGACAGGACCAGTGTGAGGGCAGCCACCTCCACACAACACACGAGGTCACAGTACCACTATAATAATAATAATAATAATAATAATAATAATAATAATAATAATAATTAATAATAATAATAATAAACATGATAAAAAAACAGCACTTTAGATTTAGTTCCATATACAACAAACACCAGGAGGGATACGAGTAGTTACTACAGACAGTTAAGAGACAATGATACGAGAGAGGCCCAGATACTAATCGTCTTGTGGGTATTACCAACTCCGCCTGGCGTCTCGGCCCACAGATAATGAAGAAAATCGCAACCACCACCACCACCACCTACAACATAAACACACATTATCTAACAACTGAGACAAAAAAAAAACGACATTAATGACAAAAGAAAGAAGTTTGTAAATGGAATCCTCACCGAGAGATGTGTCGTTACCTTGAGTTCACCAAGTTACCCCTCTCACTGTGGGTGTTTGGTTCAGTCCACTTCTCACCCAGTCTCTAGCACTAACAGGAAGTAAATTCAAGAACCTTGTTAGTTACTGAAAATTTTATTTATCTGTTAATGATTACAGGAGCTTATTTTGTTAATTAATATATGTACTGTATAAGATGTTGAATATATGATATACTGAGTTATGAAGGCTTTTAATAAATAAATCATTACTTGTTGCGTATCCAAGAAAGGTAAAATCAATTGCCTACTTTAAGTGTCCAACAGGCGGCATTACTTAACTCTTTATAAAGTATTGGAGACGTACTTTAATATAAGACAAATTATTCATGGATTATAAAAAATAAATAACGTTAGAGATTACTCGTTTCCTAATACATATTTGAGGTTCTTTAGTCACTATAATAATGGAGAATATTCTGGATGTTTTAGAAGGAACGTCGCCAGAATGATGTTCGTGTTCTTCCTCCTGTAGTGAGTGAGAAGCTCTTAATCGTCTGTGTTCTGTACGTGATAGTTGTAGTCCCACCCACACCACCCACCCACGCCCAGTTACACCCACCCATGCTTACTGGCCACCTATGTTCACTGACCACCCATGCCTGCCACCCACCACCTCCCTCCATGCACTAGATGATACCGGAAATATAACGTACTGTGTGTGTGTGTGTGTGTGTGTGTGTGTGTGTGTGTGTGTGTGTGTGTGTGTGTGTGTGGACCAGCTCTCCACCTTACTTCTACTGAGACGGGCGTGTAAAGGTGCACATATATATTTACCTTTTAATTTCTGCATGAATGAATGTGTCTATGGGTAGGTGTACATCCGGCTGTCGACCTGATGTACTGTACTGACTCGCCTAACTGCATTTACTCTCTCCCTCTTCCTCTTGTACTCCCATGATGTACCAAGCTAGTACTCTCATAGACTAATAGTACTCTCTCTCTCTCTCTCTCTCGCTCTCTCTCTCTTCTGTAATAAAAGTTGGATATGAAAGTTTGGTGGTGGTGGTGGTGGTGGTGTAAGGGGGGAGGGGGGGAGGAAGGGAGCACCACCGGCTATCACCACTCAAAGGCGACCCACGATTGAATTTGTAGCGGATTGTGGCGCTGCCTGACTAGACTGTGGGAGTGAGGGCGCCCTGATCCCGTCTTGGGGTCGTGGTGTTGAGTCCTGGCCTCCTCCTATGCCTATGATAGTCCTAGATAAGCCTTATTCTCCTACCCTGGGATGGTCTTAGTCATGGGTTCCTCGCGACAAAACATTATCCTCCAAGTGTTACCCCTCCAGACCTAGTCCTCCAGAGCTTGTCCTCCAATTGGCACCCCTTAGATAATGTCCCCCAGATCTCGTACCTCCAGCTGTCCACCCCCTCCACCTCTCTCTCTCCCAGCTGCACACCCAGGACAGCTGTCTCCGCCGCCTGGTAGTAACTAATTTAAAGGAGACACTTCAGCAAGTTTCTACATCCAAGAAAAACCTGGAGCTGACCAAGAAAAAGTACGCTGACCCTGAGAGCGAGAGAGAGAGAGAGCGAGAGCGAGAGCGAGAGTCTTCCTTATTGCAAATTAATAATGTAAACTATTACCCCTCCTCTCTGCACCTCCCTCCATCACCCCCTCTTACAACTTCCCTTCATCCCTTCCCCCACCCTCCATCACCTCTGCGCCTACCCTCCCCTCCAACCCCTCCTGCCCCCTTACAAGACGACGTACTGTTTCATCTCCTCCGTTTATTAGGGACGTAATGTAAGAGGCTGACAAGAAGGCCGAGTTGCCCACCCCCCCACATACATATGTCTGTCGTCCCACCAAGACCCACGACCCACGACCCCATTCTTCCCTGCCTTTACTATGAGATACAATAACGCCTCTAGTTACGGTAGTCTCTCATTGCTATTTTCGAAGTCATTTTGAATCGCTTTCATTGGGTCGTAGTTTGGGTGAGTTGACTTGACGTGTATTTAACTTTTCAAATCAAGAAGGAAATATTGATTAAATACGTTTTTTTTTTTACCAAATTTCAATGTAAAAAGTTAAGTCATGCGTTTTTACCTTTTAAATTAAGGTAAGGAAGCCATTTGCATACGTTTTTTTTATATATTTCTCTTTAAATATGAAATTGTTATAAACATTCGTACACGTACAGTTAGGTGGGTAAAAAGAACTCATGACCCTTTGAGAATTAGGACTCGGGGCCAACACATGAACACATCATTTGGCTGAGGTTGTGACACATATTGGCATGAGGGAGTATTACAGGGTGAAACATGGCGTAACACCCACCCACACCCCCTCCTTCCCACCGTTCCCCACGCACACCTCCTTCCCCCAACCTACACCCCTCCTCCTTTCTAACCCACACCTCCCCCCTCCCTCCCCAATCCACACCTCCTCCCCACTACCCTCCACCTCCCCAACAGTGCCTCAAGCGTACAGACATGCAGACAATGAATACGAAAATATACCTAAATTCCCATGAGTTAGAGGAAGTTAAACGCACAGTGTCTGGATATATTCACATGACTATGACATAATACTGTGCAAAATAAACCCACAAACCTTCTATGCAACACGGGATTATGAAGGATTTAAAACCGGGTTGTGACACAGGCATCATCCTCCTCCTCCTCCTCCTCCCCCCTCTCTTCCTTTTTCCCTCCTCCTCCTCCTCTTCTTCCTTCTTTGATGATGTAATGTTTAACAATATTGCCAAACACATTTTCCCCAAGCATCAGACAAGGATTAATGTATACTAAAAAAAAAATTGTAAAATGAGTTAAAATATCCTACTTTTTTTTATACAATATTTAATCTCATTTAATGATAACAAAAAATAACAAATCAAACGACAATGTGGTTAGGTGATTTTATAAGACTGAAACGAAAACTATCTGGGAAATTAAGTGAAAAAACCCAGAAAACTTGAGAAATAGGAGCCATATATAATAATAGGAGCAACTTAAAACTAACAGGAGCAACTTAGAGTTAACCGGAGCAACTAAGCACAAGAAGAACTAGTGCTTAATAGCTCCTTAAGTCTAGTCTACCCGAGGCATAAACTCAGGGTAGCCAGAATACAAATTTATGGTAATAAGAACGTAAAGTTTCCCCTCAACCATCCATAATTTCCTGATTTTTACTGTTACAAACTTTATCATAACTTGTAACGTAACTCGGCACATCTGTAACGTAACTCGGCACATTTGTAACGTAACTCGGCACACTCGTAACGTAACTCGGCACACTTGTAACGTAACTTGGTATATCTGTAATGTAACTCGGCACATCTGTAACGTAATTCGGCACACCTTCAACGTAACTCGGCAAGCCTGTAACGTAATTAGGCACACCAACGTAACTCGGCACACCTGTAATGTAATGTGCCCCAATTGATGTAATATTATGGTACAGCTGTCATGTAATTTGGTGTATTCTACTGTAATCTGGGGTGATGCATCGATATTGTTATTTGGTGTAACTGTAACGTGGTTTAATACACCTGTAACGTAACTTGGTATACCGTAACGAGATATAATACACCTGTAACGTAACCTGGTATACTGTAACGCGATATAATACACCTGTAACGTAACTTAGTATACTGTAACGTGATATAATACACCTGTAACGTAACTTGGTACACTGTAACGTAACGTGATGCATGTGTAACGCAATTTTCTTGATGATTATCCTTGTCACCTAAAAACTCAACGACTATTTAATGGACTACTTGGAAAAAAAAAGTCCGTTAAATCGAGGTTATATTAGAAGTGAAACCCTCCCAACTAACGAACTATATACTGTAGAGATGGGAGTCCGTTTTATCGAGGGTCCATTACATGTGAAACCCTCCCAACTAACGGATTATATAGAGAGAGAGTCCGTTATAAGGAGGTTTTACTGTACGTGTGTTATTGTCGTCTCCTCTCAGTAAAAACTTTCATATATGATTCCTATAGTCGTTTTCTCTCTCTCCTCTCTCTCTCTCTCATGATAGATGCTGACCATTATAATCCAGATTTGCTTATTTGCTCAAATCTTACTGATTTTTTTTTTAAGCAGACTTTCGCTGGCGTGAAAGTGTGGAAGACAAGTCACTCCGCTCAGGTAGGTGGAGCTTGTAATTGTGGGTTATTCCAGGTAAGGGGAGGGGCTGTGTGTGTGTGTGTGTGTGTGTGTGTGTGTGTGTGTGTGTGTGTGTGTGTGTGTGTGTGTGTGTGTAAACTCGTCCACAGTCATCGGAAAGTGAGATTGGGGGATGGAGAAGGAAGGGAAGTAAGAAGTATCGGGAGTTGCTATTTCTTTCTTTCACTTTCTTAATTTTTCTCTATATGCATTTCTTTCCCTCCTTTCTTTCTTTCTTTCTTGAGAGATAAATAATTAAGAGAGCGAAAAAAAATAGAGCAATAACGACAGAGAGCGAGAGAGTCAAACACACGCGAGAGCTTGGTATAATAATTCCCATATAGGTGTAGAAGACTCGAGTTATTAATATCAGAACTGCGTAAGAGTGAAGAGGGATCCAAGTGATAATCTCAAGTCTCGCGGACGAACCAAGAGTTGACTAGAGATAACGAAACGCTATCATATTTTTACACTGGATGGCTATATTAAACAATCTCGGGCGTAAAAAACAAGGTAGAGTCCATTTTGTCCAAACCTTTTTATTTGCGATTGTGAATATATTTGACTTCATTCATATAGGAACTAATTTACTAGAGTATCATTTAAGTCGAGAATTAATGCATAGAAGTGTTTAATTACCGTGAAGGGGAAATATATTGATTATGAGAAGTTTTTAAACGAGATTTCTCATTGTATTATAGTGGACTTGTACGTAGCAGCACCACACCACCTGGGAAGTGTATTTTGCCCGTGAGTGAGTGAGTGTGTGTAACAAAATCACATGTAAAACGAAGGACATTACAATCTACATAGTGATGATGTACTGTGGACAAGTGAGGGACAAGCAGTAATGAACCACAACAAGTACAGTATATTGTTTGAGTCAGTATGAACATGGCCACTCAAGACATTCACTACTGCTTCACACTATAGATTAATCAGATGGTCAGTATAGTCAGTGTTGTTATCAGGAGCGTACAAAGCCACGGTCAGTGTAGAAGGCAGGGGATGGGAGGGTGTTAGATCAACAGTAGGACCAGCATGTATACACAGTGAGACGCAAACAGAATAACTTAAGTCTTCAGCCCAGCAGTTATCTATTGCTGGTGTTGTGGTATAGATACATATACATAACACCACCCCCCCCCCACGATGTTTACATGTATATCCAAACATCAACGATAAACAAGTTAGATGGGGGATGGAGACGGAGCCGAGGTGAACCCGTTTACAAGGAAAGGAAAGTCAGAAAAAATATAGAAAACGGTTGATCATTAGAGGGCGAGGGTGTTGAGCGGCTGAGGAACTAAAATACAGCCAACACACACACAGAAAGAAGATAACTGAAGTACAGGAGATAAGAGGCAGGTGGAGGATCGTGAAACAGAGGTGAGGAATTTAATAACATGTGGCGCAGCAAGATATTATTGCCGACAAACGAGGCAGTTGCCGGGGCACGAGGGGGTTGGTGTAGAGGTGAGGTGGGTGGCCGGTGGTGTGGTATCAGAGGTCACGCCATACACTACACACTCACATACCATCAAGACACAACTAATGGTTCACTGTGCACCATCAGCGGTATTGGAAATCGTTATTCAATACGACAAAACCACATGAAAGTTGTAAAAAAGCTCTTTCATGTTTCTCGAGTACAGTGAATGGATTTCCTTTAAAGCTTTTCACTGACAATGAAATTATCAAGAAGCTTTTAGTGTACATTCAAGGGTGTTTACGTGGTGGGTCGGGGAGGGCGTGAAGAGCTTCCATTTGTGAAGCAGCGCGGCCAAATATTGAGCTGCGTTGGCCATTACTGTTGGTGTGTTACCCTCAATAACACACACCGTTCACTCGAGTTCATCTCACAGCCATTTTTAACCATCAATTTCATAGTTTTCAAACACGGAGAGAACATTGCTTCAGTGACAAAATAATCAAGGGATATTCTTTATTCACAAAAAAAATTCCAAAATTCTGATACAATAAATATTAGTGAGAAAATAAAAGTGAACAATATGTGTGTGTGTGGTGCATACAAACGGTCACATCCAGGCAGGGAAACACCAGACCCGCCTGCACCCTAACATATATGAAAAACGGAACAAAAAAACCTTCTATATACGTGAGAATGTGCTGTGTGCATTCTCTATATAAGAACAACAACAACACCAATAATAACAATAACCACAATAATAACACTACTACTACCACCACTAACAACAACAAAAATACGGTATAATTCCCCAACAAGTAATTAACAAAACGTAACACTCGTCCTGGTCATCAACACAACCCACCCATCCGCCAACAACAACAACATCAATAAACAAAAACAGTAAATAATATTCATCTCATAAAAGGTATTCAGGTAAAGTGTTACATATTTATACCTGTACCATTGGTGAATAAAATAATACCGTTTGACCACTGCATAATTTTTTTTTTATTAAACTGAACAATTAAATCCGGGATGTGTGGTGTAACTCTTCTACCTGTTGATTGCTCTGACTCTTTGAATATGTTTAATGATCGTTTATAACAGGAAATTCAGTTGGAAAATGAGAGTAGATACGGAAAAGTGTATTCATCAGTCAGGTCAGTTAGGTAAGGGAGGTACTAGACTGATTATATATACTGTACTGTCTATCAAATAACATTCAGTTAAGCTTTTTAGTCAATACTTAATTATTCTCAACATAGAAACGTTCATTATATATAATTTTACCTTGAAATTAACTTTTTTTTACCTTGATTTAAAGTTACAATTGATAACTTTACCTTGACAATATAACTTTATATAATCGCTATTTTTACCTTGTTATAAAAAGTTTTAGAAAATAATTAAAATAATTTTTTTACCTTGATATAGAAACCTTAAATTAGGCAAATTTTACCTTAATATATATAGCACTGAACTCAACCATATCATCACCTTGACCAAATGACTCTTGATATCAGGTCAATTTACCTCTATACACAAACTTTCATAAAAACAAAAGTGAAAATATTTAGCCGTAAGTCATGATGCAAAAAATAGTAACAAAAAAGTAACGAAAAATAACACGAAAAAAATTAAAAATGGAAAAAAAAAGTGAAATGATTGACAAAAAAATAAAATAAAAGAATTAGGAATGAATAATGAATTTGAATTTATTCCAAAGACAAAAGAAATTAATACAAGAAAAGACAAAAAAATAAAGTGTTAGATTTATTCCCGACTGACACACAAAATACATTATAGAATACATTACAGCGGGCGGGAGGAGGGTGGGGAGGCGGGTGGGGAGGAGGATGGGGAGGAGGGTGGGGAGGCGGGAGGAGGGTGGGGAGTAAAGAAGAGATGAATGTAAGATTGCCGAGTTAACTCCCTCTGAGTACGATGATTTAACCCCGAGTACGATGATTTAACCCCCAGTACGATGATTTAACCCCCTGAGTACGATGATTTAACCCCGAGTACGATGATTTAACCTCTTGAGTACGATGATTTAACCCCCTGAGTACGATGATTTAACCTCGTGAGTACGATGGCTTAACCCCGAAGTATGATGACAATTTCTTTCGTATCATTATTTAACCCTTTGAGTACGATAACTTTAACATTTGAGTAAGATGATTGAATTATTTGAGTATATGATTAAACTTAACCCTGAGTACGATGATTTAATCCCTTCGAGTTACAATGACAGCCTTTTAAGCACGATGACTTAAGCCTCCTGGAATACGACGCATTAACCATTTAACCACAAAACTCGAAATAAAAAAATATATAAATAAATAAATACTTGAATTTTTAAAATCTTACCACAATAAAGGGACGAGAAAGGGAATTAATTAATATAACTTCAAATTCTAATCACCCTTCAAAAAAACTTGGACTTCATCAAAATTCTAATCCCGCCGTAAAAATCATAGAAGGAAAATTGGACCACCTCCCCCTCACGGCCACACCATATACGCCCTCAACCCCTGCTGGTGCTGACGACGCTTGAGGACACAAATTCACTTTTCTGGCCAGGCAATTAGTGGTGGGTGAGCCGGGGAGTTATAAAGTGTTGTGGGGAGAGCAGTGGGGAGGAGAGTGAGAGCAGGAAGGTGAGGGGTGTGAGAGAGTGATGGCGAGGGGCGATGAGCGGAGGGAGGAAAGGAGAGGAGAGGGGAGGAGGACATAGAGAGAGAGACTAAGAGAGAGACAAAGAGAGAGAGAGAGAGAGAGCGACAAGTGACAGTGAAGAGGTGGCGGATGACGGGACGGTGTGTAGAAGGATGGGTGAGGTGGGCAGAGGAGTGGTGGTGGTGGTGGAGGAATGTGAGGGGACGAACGCTGTGAGAGTGGTGGTGGTGGTGGTGCAGGGAGAGAGAGGGGGAAGTGACAGGACGTTGGTGGTAGTAGAGTACTAGAGGGGTGAAGTAGGGAGTGAGGGTAGATGACTGGAGAGGGGAGGACCGAGTGTTGATGATGGCGAGACAATGGCAGCAGCAGCAGGAGGAGTAGAGACGTGTATGAAGGAAAGTGGTGATGCGAGGCGATATTGATTCAGAGCGTAACGCAGCCTGGGCTCCCACGTGACACCCTTTCTCCCAAGATCCTCCTCCTCTCCTCCAAAACACACAAACAATCTTGGATTTGAACCCCGCCAGCTTTCAACGCCACACTGACGCGCCGGAATGAGGAATCCCGGTAATAGATTCATTCCTGCTGCTGGGTTCCTCGTATCTTACCTGGGAGTTGTGTGTCTTCAGGCAATGTATGCGAGGAGGGATAAAGCTTATTTAACACTAGTGATGGAAAACGGCGTCAGGAACACACAGCCACTGGGTGATGGAAGAGCTGTACGGGAGGAGAACGTGAGGTGCACCGCTAAGTAGTGGGAGGTCAGGGGGAGGGGGCCAGGGTACTGACTACTGGAGGTCACTGATCATAACCACCACCACGTCCCCCACGGTAGTCACGCCCACCACAACCTTTACTACAAACGGCACCACCTTTCTCCAAGCGTTCTACAGAGTGAATAATTCAATAACAGTTTCCCCCCCCCAAAAAAAAATAATCAATGTTCCTTTCCCAGTATCAGTGAGATCATGACTGTTACACTATCAGTAATTCAGCGTAATATTCGACGTAAATACAAGAGATATACAAAGCGAGTGTCTGAGTTGTTGTTTGTTATCTACAGGTATCCGGCCGGCACACGTGTGGTAAATTACAGTCGCCACTAAAACCACCACCGCCACACCACACCATACCACCACAACGTCACCACCACACCATCATCACGCCATACCACACCATCATCACGTCATACCACACCATCATCACGTCATACCACACCATCATCACGTCATACCACACCACCATCACGTCACGCCACACCACATCACGTCACACCACACCACCATCACGTCATACCACACCACCATCACGTCACGCCACACCACCAAAGACAATGTTATTGCTCTCTTTACTCGGACACAATCAGATACACAACAACACAACAATTAAAGGCCTTACACTATTGTTTGTTTCATTTCCTCGTAATTGTGTATTGATCTGAGAGGGAACTTCAGCACAGAAGCAACAATATTGTCAATTCTTGGCCAGTTACAATATTACCTGAACCAGACACACCAACCGTAGGAAGCTTCATTAACCTGTGGGTAAACTGTCTGGCTTTTAATAGGTTCACCCAGGCAACCGTCATAATCTGAGCAAAATGAGACATGATTTGGCCAACTAAGAGTAGTATTGCTTTAAAAAAATGCAATGATGAAGAATTCGCAAATACGTACGAAATTTTACATATGTATCACATTAGCCACATTAGCCACATTAGCCGCATCGACAGGTGTATCAAGAAAGAAAACGGAAGTATTCATGTATATAATATCACAAGAGAAATTAA
This sequence comes from Homarus americanus, assembly GCF_018991925.1. Classification (NCBI taxonomy): domain Eukaryota; kingdom Metazoa; phylum Arthropoda; class Malacostraca; order Decapoda; family Nephropidae; genus Homarus; species Homarus americanus. The sequence continues at coordinate 612,166 of NW_024740587.1, read as the reverse complement.
TAGAAGTTATAATGCACAAGACTTGTACTGCTGTCTCATGCCCCATACCTGCCAGGTGAATCAAGGTGTTAAAACAAAATAGTGTCCACAAACCAAGAGGTGGGTAGGAGAGAGGGGGGGAGGGGAGGGGAAAGGAGAGGGGGGGATGGAGGGAGGATGGGAGGGGATGGATGGAAGGAGGAAGGGAGGGAAAATCGGGATTTTTTTCTCTCCGCATTTAACGAGTGAATCTCTACTTTGTGGCGCGGTGAAGGGTGATATTGTGTTTTTGTCTTTGTTTAATGGTCGGGGCTCGTGTTTGGACTGTAATGATTACTACAGCTTCCCCCCACCCCCCTCCCCTCCCCCCTTTTTTCCCCTAACCCAGTCCGCTACCGACAATGTTTTTTAAGTGTTGAGAAAAGAGACAGTTTTATGGCGGTGCAGTGTAAGTATGGGGCTATAGGTGGGAGGGAGTGTGTTTCAGAGGAGCTCCAAATTTAGTTGTCTATATTTTACGGTTGCTTCAGTCAGCGTGTGTGTGTGTGTGAGAGAGAGAGAGAGAGTGTGTGTGTCGGGCCCAAATACCATCTCTACCATCATTACCAACAGTCCTGATACCGCGTGAGTACCAAGGGGGAGAAACGGCCTCGAGTAAACTACTACACCACATTAGTAAGGAGTGAAAGCAAGCTGTGGGTGGCAGTAGTGGTCACTCGTAACTCACCATTATCTCTGTTGCGGCTCATCGTGAGAAAGACGACCAAAAAATTTTCACTTTCTATCAAACAATTAAATAACTACACAATGATGAGACGTGATTTCTCAAATTGGCCAAAAATACCACGAAGAAAATAAGTTCTAAAGAGTAGAAACTGTGTGTGTGTGTGCATCAGAGATAAACTTGTACCTTAACTACCCTAATACTGTTAAGGTCAATCAGAATGTTCACTAAAAACCGTAGTTAAGTGAGATATAAAAACACTTACATCATCATCATCTCCAGGTTTCAACAGGTGACGCTAATGCCGCCACAATGGGGAAGTATTACACCTGGTGACGGGAGCAACAGGTAGGCACACACTAATGTACACCGTCATATAGTTAACCTTCCTTCCCACTCCTCCAGGTGCAGGGCGGAGTGTGTGCCCCGGGGAGTTGTGGTGTTCCTAAAGGGGTGGTCCTGGTACTCAATAGTTGTGATATTTATTTGTCAGGCTATATCTCAGGCATTTTATAAGCTGGGAAAATGAATATTATACACAATAGGGACCAATTGCTTTTATCTAATTATATACTGTGTTATTTTATTATTGTTAGTACTCCTAATTGTTCCAAATACACAATTAGTCTTATGATAAAGATGTCTACCCACGCTCAGTCATAACCAGGTGGCTCTGTGTCCTCTGAACTATTAATGCCACATAAGTACCTGTAATAAAACCTTCGTCTTCATCATTCACTGTTCAATTACGGCTCAGACAGACAGACATACGACCAGACCCCAGCATGACACACACGATCGTTCTTTTAGACCAGAGTTAGCAAGGCAGTAAGATGACACCTGAACCACTACGCTATCTTGAGTCGCAACATATAATCCAGAATTAACTTACGACAGGTTAATACTGGCTACCCATGAGGCTTCACCACCATGTTGCCCGTGTACTGATGGCTATACGCTTCTCTTCGTAAACAGAAACACAAGAGGGTGTTACAGTGAAGCAACAGTAACATAACAAACTTTAGCCGTAACAGTGAAGCAACAGTAATTTACAACAAGAAGTGTGAGCCGTAACAGTGAAGCAACAGTAATAACAACAGTGTGAGGTAACAGTGAAGCACCAGTAACAACAAGTGAGAGTGTAACAGTGAAGCACCAGTAACAACAACACGTGTGTAACATAACAAACTGAAGCACCAGTAACAACAACAAGTGAGAGCCGTAACAGTGAAGCAACAGTAATATACAACAAGAGTGTGAGTGTGAAGCACCAGTAACACCAACAAGTGAGAGCCGTAACCACAGTAACAAGCCGTAACAGTGAAGCAACAGCAAGAAGTGTGAGCGTAACAGTGAAGCAACCACCAACAACAAGTGAGAGCCGTAACAGTGAAGCAACAGTAACAACAAGTGAGAGCCGTAACAGTGAAGCAACAGTACCAACAACACGTGAGAGCCGTAACAGTGAAGCACCAGTAACAACAAGTGAGAGCCGTAACAGTGAAGCAACAGTACCAACAACACGTGAGAGCCGTAACAGTGAAGCACCAGTAACAACATCATCGTCACACACAAATCCTGTAACAACAAACCAACAAGACGAAGCCGGTCAAAGGCGATACAGTAACACCCTCGACCTAGAAATACCGAGTCCAATTACTTCGCTCAGCAAATTACAACGTGAACCCAAGACGAGACATTAATCAGGGAGAAATGAGTCTAAGTGATGTGTAGGAGAGAGAGGTGAGGAGCTGTCCGGTCACACGCCAGCCAGCCGCGACAGTGAGAAGCGGGTCGGTATTACATCATGACACACCACAACTCACGCTAAAATACTGGAATGTTTATTATTTTTGTAATTTTAACGGTATGGACCAAAAAAAATTATATATATCCAATTTTTCATGATATTAATGTATGATAATTTTCCTGAGATGTTCTTAGCACTAGTTTATTAAGGAAGAGAAGATTAAACCATTCTCCCCAAAATGTTAAACCATCATCCTCAGAGAGTTAAACCATTCTCCTCAAGATGTTAAACCATTCCCCTCAAAATGTTAAACCATCATCCTCAGTGGGTTAAACCATTCTCCTCAAAATGTTAAACCATCATCCTCAGAGAGTTAAACCATTCTCCTCAAGATGTTAAACCATTCCCCTCAAAATGTTAAACCATTATCCTCAGAGTTAAAACCATCCTCCACAAAAGGTTTAAACGTTCACCTTCAGTGTTCACGGTTAAGTTTTCATCTACAGTAACTTAACTCTTCCCTAACACTTCATCGCCTCCCAGCAGCCATAGGCGAGTGTTCCCTGATGACCAACAGCTGCGAACAACCTCACTCCTTCCTCGACAAAACTAGTTCATTAACTCAGCCGACTCCCCCACCTGGTCAATGTCTACCTCCCCACACAGTCGTCACACTAACTCCTCTCTCTCAAAACCTTAACACAACTAAACTATCCACAAAACCCAAAATGACTTCCTATCAACTGGCTAAAAGACCTCACTGTACCTCGGTCAAATTTAAATCTTCAATGGACTTTTTCTATTACTCTTCCAAATTCGATTTTGTTTTAAATTCTTCAAATTAATCTCCCAGTACACCACGACCTCCCTGCTCTTCACCTCTCTACTACCAACACACAGGGGCCCCTTGCCTTCCCCCTCCCCAAACACAATTACACTCTGCATGTTGTGTATTTGGCAACATTTTGCTGTAGGCAATGTAAAGTTTGCCTCATTAAAGCCCTTCGTCACCATTATTGCAAAATAAAATAAACAGTATATTTGGCTCGCTCCGGACGGTTATGATCGTGGCAGAAAATTACTTTCCCGGGAATAATAATCAGTTTGGCGCGGCAAGCCCTACATCCCCCCCATCCCACCCCACCCCCCCGCCACAAAACTGAGCCGGCGGGGGAGAAAGTGGCGTAACCTGGTGTTTGTGGCCGCCGGGTGACACGGGTTACTCCCCCGGTCAAGATCACGGGAATGGCCTGTGTGTGGTGAGTGACGCAAGAGTGCAAGTGGTGAGTTACTGTCACTATAGCTGTCTCTTTGTTTGTCTGTGTGAGCGTGTAGAAGCGCGTGTCTTATGCTTGTGTTTAGCAGGTGTGTCAAGGTTTAGCAGGTGTGTCAAGGTTTAGCAGGTGTTTCAAGGTTTAACAGGTGTGTCAAGGTTTAACAGGTGCGTCAAGGTTTAGCAGGTGTTTCAAGGTTTAACAGGTGCGTCAAGGTTTAGCAGGTGCGTCAAGGTTTAACAGGTGTGTCAAGGTTTAACAGGTGTGTCAAGGTTTGTGTCAAGGTTTAGCAGGTGTGTCAAGGTTTAGCAGGTGTTTCAAGGTTTAACAGGTGTGTCAAGGTTTAACAGGTGCGTCAAGGTTTAGCAGGTGTTTCAAGGTTTAACAGGTGCGTCAAGGTTTAGCAGGTGCGTCAAGGTTTAACAGGTGTGTCAAGGTTTAACAGGTGTGTCAAGGTTTAGCAGGTACGTCAAGGTTTAGCAGGTGTGTCAAGGTTTTAGATTTTCATTTACCTGACAAAAGACAAACTTACTCTACCCCAGTTAAACATACCAGTGTTCAGTACATCACTCAAGAGCCACTGTATATCGTCCAGTTTGTCTCATGATGTACAGGACAGGAAGTAACTCTTGTCCCATAACTCCCTGTCTCTTTTAATTCCTCTCTGGTCCTTCTGCCACACACACACACACACACACACACACACACACCACATAGCCTCTGAACCTCATGAAATAACCCTTAACAAGTTGTATGGAATCAAATACATATTGTACAGTAAAATACCCTTCCATAATGTTCGTCCCTTTAGCTAATTACCACACAGTCGCAGCCTCCACCCACCTCACCATAGGATAGAAGTCTGTAGTTAGTTAAGATTCTCATACACCCCTTTTTTTTCTTTTTTTTACAGGATTAACCCACCCGGGCTAATCCTACATCGGGCCTGGGAGGCATAAAATATAATAATAATAATAATAATAATAATAATAATAATAATAATAATAATAATAATAATAATAATAATAATAATAATAATAATAATAATAATAATAATAATAAATAAGTAGAATTTATAATAAAAAGACAAAAATAAAAATAATAAAATAATAATGATAATAATAATAATAATAATAATAATAATAATAAAAATAATAATAAAGAACCATAAAGAAAGAAGAAAAAATATCAATAGTGAGAAACAATATATGTATGTTGTGTTGTCAATAGTAAGAGAAACAATTGAGACCCTGCAATTGTGTGTAAATGAGACAGAAAGTCAGATCAACAACCTGGGATTTGGTCACAATTTTCGTGATGCCATATGGCAGCAGGGTCTACCATTAGACAACACATTATGCTTCCAATATCTTCCCAGGCGGTAGTACCTCCCTGTTTGGTAGCTGCCTACTACTTGCCACAGAGCGTGATAATGTGATGGGTATTTTAGTTACGAATTTATACTCACGACTGGAAAGAATCTTGGAGGTATTATTACTCACTATTCACTTTATATCAACCCCCTTGAATATGACTTAACCTCTTGAGTATGACTTAACCCCTTGATTATGACTTAACCCCTTGAGTATGACTAAACCACTTGAGTATGATGACCTAACCCCTTGGGTATGATGGCTTAACCCTATGAATATAATTTAACACCTTGAGTATGATAACTTAACCTCTTGGGCATGATAACTTAACCCCTAGAGTATGATGACTTAACCCCTAGAGTATGATGACTTAACCCCTAGAGTATGATGACTTAACCCCTTGAGTATGATGACTTAACCCCTTAAGTATGACTTAACCCCTTGAGTATGATGACTTAACCTCTTGGACATGATAACCCCAAAAGTATGATGACTTAACCCCTTGAGTATGACTTAACCCCTTGAGTATGATGACTTAACCCCTAGAGTATGATGACTTAACCCCTAGAGTATGATGACTTAACCCCTAGAGTATGATGACTTAACCCCTAGAGTATGATGACTTAACCCCTAGAATTATGATGACTTAACCCCTTGAGTATAATGACCTAACCCCATAGAACGATAATTTCTAAACTTCTTGAGTACAATACCATCGTACTCGAGGAAAGTAGTAAATAAAAGGTTAAGATATCGTACTCAAGGGATTAACTCATCATACTCAATGGATAAAATTAATTGTACTCAGCACTTACCATCGAACTGAAGAGAGATCAAGTCCAAACACTGTTGTATGTAACCAATGACAATAATAATACAGTCTACCATGGGGGAAAAAAGGTCACTGTATCCCCTGAAATCATCACTGTATCCCCTGAAATCATCACTGTATCCCCTGAAACCATCACTGTATCCCCTGAAACCATCACTGTATCCCCTGAAATCATCACTTGTAACCCCTGAAATCATCACTGTATCCCTGAAACCATCACTTGTATCCCCTGAAATCATGACTGTATCCCTGAAATCATCACTGTATCCCCTGAAATCATCACTGTATCCCCTGAAACCATCACTGTATCCCCTGAAACCATCACTGTATCCCCTGAAATCATCACTGTATCTGAAACGATCACTGTATCACACTGAAAGTTATTCCACCTTTCACTCTTTAAAACTCTTGCTTCTCTCTTACAGCAAGACTGACCGGAATTCAAACAGGACAAAACAATTCCTCTAATTCCGCATTCAAATTCCCATGTGCTGCCGGGGAGAGAGATGGAAGGGGGAGATGGAAGGAGGTTGGAAGGAAGGGAGAGGAGAGAAGGAAGGGAGAGGAGAGAGGGAAGGAGAGGAGTAGAAGGGGAAGGAGAGAGGGAAGAGGGGAGAAAAGGGAGGCTACATAACGCAATATCGTCTCTCAAAGGGCATTCCTATTACGTCAGGCGCTGGCCACAGTTCCTACAACTCTTCAGAACTCGTTCAAACTTTCCGCACTGACAATATCCCCTTGGTAATGAATGTCCGGAAGTGATCGTTCTTCTAGCAGCAGCAACAACAACAACAACAACATTACTACCAATAACAACCACAACAACAACAACAACAACACTACTACCAATAACAACCACAATAACAACAACAACAACGGAACCACCAATAACAATCAACACTACTAACAACAACAACAACAATCATAGCACCACCAACATCGACAGCATCACCATTAACAGCACCACTACCACCATCATCATCACCAATAACCACAACACCACAACAAGAACCACACCACCATCACGAGCAACAACAACAACAATAATAACACGATCGCTTTAAAATGGCGACTTCAGCTTCGAACACATCGTAAAATTTCGTGTTAAATGTTGGTATCAATTATGCAATCATCATCATCATCATCATCATCATCATCATCATCATCATCATCATCATCATCATCATCATCATCATCCCGATTTCCAAACACCATTATTACTTAATTTTCAAAGACTCTTTATTATCTAATTTTCAAAACCCCAATATTAATTTACTCGTATATTTAATTGTGTCCAAAGACCATTATTATGCATTTGATATCAGGAATGATTAGAGAGAGAGAGAGAGAGAGAGAGAGAGAGAGAGAGAGAGAGAGAGATAATGACCAAAACATTACAATTAAGAGCCAAGGTTACAGAGAGGCATTCATGTATTATACCTCTCATAAAGTTAGCGGCTCACAGGTGGTGGAAGACGAGTGTGCCAATATACCTCGAGCGGCCGAGTGGGTGGTCGGTCGGGTACCAGACTGCGGGTGGGCGTGCGGGCGGGCGGGCGGGCGGGTGGGTGGTGTACATAATGCACTCGTCACTACACACCCCACATAGTCTCGTCTCCACTCCGTAATAACACTGTGTGGTCATTAGGTCCAATAAATGCCCCGACTGACACTAAGTGCACCGAGTGATCTACTTGACACCGAGTGCTTTGAATGCGCTGCTTGACACTAAGTGCTGTCTAAAGTACATTAATTGTACTATCTGAATTTTACGAACTATCCTAAGTGTATGGCTCGACATCAAAGTGCCTTAAGTGTACTACTCGACATCAAAAGTCCCTTAAGTGCACATATCTTGACATAACACCCCCCGCCACCCCGCCCTCAAGTGCACGACTCGACATTCAAGTGCTCTCCTTCTCTCTTATCACATTAAACTTTCACCTTCGTCTCCGCCAAGAAAATTGAGGCAAAAGTGGAATTTCACACAACTTTGAAAGTGTTCTTGCCAGGCAGTGGGTCTAATACCTGGAAAAACAGCCGCAAACTCCACCAAACTCTCGATTTAATTACACCTTCTGGCTTTAAATTCTGGAGGAGGAGGAGGAGGAGGAGGAGGAGGAAGAGGAAGATGCCCCAGGAGGAGGAGGCCCCAGGAGGAGGAGGAGGAGGCCCCAGGAGGAGGAGGGAAGAGGCCCCAGGAGGAGGAAGAGGCCCCAGGAGGAGGAAAGATGCCCCAGGAAGAGGCCCCAGGAGGAGGCACCAGGAGGAGAAGAGGCCCAGAGGAGGCCCGGAGGAGACCAGGAGGAGGAGACCCAAGGAGAAGGAGGAGGCCCCAGGAGGAGGAGGAGGAGGAGGCCCCAGGAGGAGGAGGAGGAGGAGGAGGCACCAGGAGGAGGAAGAACAAGACAGTCCTCCCCCACACTGTATGTTTGGGGAGTATGTTGAGTTTAAGTTGGGGGTTATGTTGAAGGGTATGTTGAGGAGTATGTTGAGGAGTATGTTGAGGGTATGTTGGATCTATGTTTGAGGAGTATGTTGGGAGTATGTTGAGGGGTATGTTGAGAGGCATGTTGGGTTATGGTGAGGGTTAAATTAGGAGTATGTCGGATGTGCGCCAGAAGAAGAGTATGCTGAGAGTATATGGCGTATATACTTGGAGTATATGCTGGGTATATACTGGCAATATATCATCAATAAGGCTACCTCAAGCACCTACCTTTAAAGTAAGCACACCTTCTTCCGTGTGTGTGTGTGTGTGTGTTTTCCCTAACCTATTGTTATCCTATTCCCTCTAGTCTGTTGTCAACCTAACCTAACGTTCACATTTACGAGAGAAAAAACAAATTCTCTCTCTCTCTCTCTCTCTCTCTCTCTCTCTCTCTCTATATATATATATATATATATATATATATATATATATATATATATATATATATATATATATATATATATTAATATAAATACAATGAAAACGTGGATAAGATAAATCTTGATAAAATCACACAGCTCCCTCTACGGTTGTGTGTTGGTGGGGGATTAGTGGATGTCATCATTATGACCTGACCTCATGTTTTAGGTCACCCTGTATATTTAAGCCTCTCTCTGTCCATGTAATCTAGTTGCCTCTGAAGATGTCTTGAATAAAGGGCAAGAAAGCTAAGGTACTCCGTTGTTTCCATTTTCCCGTGTGATTTATCAAGATATATATATATATATATATATATATATATATATATATATATATATATATATATATATATATATATATATATATATATATATATAATGACAAAAGAGCTTTCAATTTAAGGTCAGGCAATTACTGTACATCAAGGTGAACGGATCGGTCGTAAAGAAAAAAACATAACAAAAAAGGTGACATGAAACGCTGAAACGAAGAAATGAGATTGACAGGATTGACATGTAAAACACGTCTCCCCCCTCCCCCACCCACCCCTTGACAATGCTATTCCAATTGATTTCGGATATGGACAAACCTACTCTACTTGACAATTAAAGTGAGAATTGGTTAGCGTTGACTAAATTCGTAAAATATAGTTTATTGGAAAGTGCTTTTGTGCTCCGACGCTGGAGTTTTTTTTTTAACCTTTTATTTTATTTTTTAAATTCAGGAAAAATTAATTAGTGTACGGTTGTAATTTGAGTGTGACCTGGAACTGTGTTTATTAGATCCGCTTAGTGTGACCTGGGGCTGTGTTTATGTCGACTCAGTGTGACCCGGGGTTGTGTTTATGTCGACTTAAGTGTGACCCGGAGCTATGTCGACTTAGTGTGACCCGGAACTGTGTTTATGTTGACTTAAGTGTGACTCGAAGCTATGTCGACTAAGTGTGACCCGGAACTGTGTTTATGTCGACTTAAGTGTGGCCCAGGGCTTTGTTTATGTTAATTTAGTGTGACCCGGAACTGTATTAGTTGTCTCCACTCAGTGTGACCCGGAACTGTGTTTATTATCTCCACTAGGTGTGACCCAGACCTGTGCTTATATCAAGAAGTGTGGCATAATGGTGTAAACTTCCCCCTGGGGTCTGACTGCCCTGCTCTGCCCTGCCCTGCCCTGCCCTGCCACTCTGGTCTCCCTCCACTCGTCTCAGGGATAAACATCACATATTTAGCCTCGTTTAAAAGCCGTTTCTCTCGATCTAAAAACATGTCAAATAATGACTCGTGGTTAACAGGAGACAGTGATAACATGAACGACTTATCACCCTCCCCCCACCCCACCACTCCAACCCCTCTGAGTACCATGATTTAACCTCTCGAGTATGAGTTTAAACCCCACGAGAATTTAACCTCTCAAGTATGTGGACTTAACTCCCCCCTCCTCTCCTCCAACGATTTTAATCCCTTGAGTACGATTACTTCACACCTCGATTAAAATGATTGAATCCCTTGAGTAAAATGATTGAACCATTTGGAAACCACACATTGACGACCTAAATCCCTTGAGTACGATGACTTATTCACTCGAGTACAATACCACAAGTCTGACGTACTCAAAGGATGAAGACAGGTTCCATCATGGAGTAACTCATTGTACTCCGAGGGGTTAAGTCATAGTTCTCAAGGAGTTAATATATCTAAATCAAGAGGAGAATCACTACACGTCCTTACTCAACGGTAGATAATACACGTAACATCAAACAGGTAAAACTCATTATGCCCACCACTATGTAACACTGAATTAAAAACATTACTTGTCTGTGTGATCTACTACAAGTAAATTGTGAAAGCGAGACTGGTGTATATTTCCCGTGGAGTCTCTGTGATAAAAACTTCCTGTCGTTTCATAGCTTCGAATGTCACTCACATCTATAAAAACACATACTGTATATACTGTACTCCACTGTAAATGTTGCCTCGTTGAATAAGAATTCTATTATAATGCAAGACGAAAGGTTTGTTCACTGGCAGGGAGGTGAGGGAGGTGAGGGAGGGAGGGGGGAGGGGAAGGAGGGTCACTAACCACAACAATGGATTTCGTTTTACAATTACTATTCGGTTCAGGTGATTGTGATATATGATAACGTTTTGTATATATTATTCAAATATTATACCACGTGTTTGATCTAGCAAGGCGCTCCAAATGGTCTGCACACACACACACACACACACACACACACACACACACACACACACACACACACACACACACACGAATAAAACCCGAACAATGCATAGCAGTTAAAGCGCTGACAGACAGACAGGCAAACATAACAGAGCAAACAATACGCCTAACGAACCTTTCCCAGGTAATAGAGCATTAAACAAAGCCGTTCGTGCGTGGCATAACTCAAGCCTATATCTGACTAGCTAATTACAACCAACATAATCATTAACCACAGTGAAATAATTATAACACTGTAATCACCAGAAATAATAATAATAATAAAATAAACTCAGGGTCTCCCATCATCACAGACAGAACAAGTCAACAAACAGCTAAACCACTAATGATCAAATTCCTTTCAGACCTTAATAGTCAACACCCCAAGTTATCATATACACTGACCAGACGAACGAACTGACAGCATAATGTGTTTACGTCTCCCACCGCGACCCAACCACAACCACTATTACACAAATAGGTCATATAATTATAATACATAACCGACCCCAAGCGCAGGTAGCCAAGGCAAGTAGATCTCACCACCAAAGGGTCAAGGAGTACACCCACGACTCCACTAACACTGCATCACTGTCAGCATTAACTAAGTGTCCACCATCCAATTTCCGAAGGTGGCAGCGAGGTTCACCCCCCTCCCTCCCTCCCTCCCACCTGACCACCACCAATACACTTGGCGGAGCAGTATCCTCATCATTCTTCCCTCACTAGTTCCCGTATGTCACCGATCGTGTTGCACCACCGGGCCAGAGACTTCCACCAACTACATAATGAAAAGACACACACACTTCTACTTGTTGGTGGACTCGTGTGATTACTAACCTTATTACGCGCCTAAAGATCTCAGTTGTTGAAGTGAAATAATAACTGTATAATGTCAACGAGTGAGAAGTCATTGCCTCACAAAATAAGGGTAAACTGGGTGAGACAAGGGCTAAGATCGTCGTGGCTGGTGTCCACATCTACACCCGTCTCGTATCACGGGAGTAAACAGAAGTATTCCTTCCTTGATCTCTGTTCAAACGTGTTGTATGCAAGGGTAGCAGAGTAATGAACTTGGCTATATACAATAAATAATTCACCAGGTGTTGCTGCCTGCTGCCACACACACACACACACCTGCCTAATGTTTATAGATTAAAATAACAATTATGGCTGGGAGAGGCATTAATCAACTGGACGGTACAAGGGGGCTTGCTTACCCACCCCATTGCATTTGGTTAGTTAATTACACGGTGATATATGGCCGAGCATAATACAAACACTGTGCCCACATTAACTAGGGAGTCTTCCTTTACCAAGTTGACCATCATAACATACAGGCGAGTCAAGGACAAAATTACACATAACACACACCTGTGACTATGAACTGCTAGAACGTGAGACCGAAGTGTTTGTCTACCTATACTGTACATGGCGCTTTAGTATACCACGTGAGTTTAGCACAGCTTCGAACAGGAGTGTAAAGAATCTTTCTCACATCCGCTCTACAGAAAACCCCCCCCAGAGATATGGTGTGTCTGGCGTGGTGTTGGACACGGTGTACACGGTGCGGCGAGGGGGAGGAGCGGTGACATGGACAATGGGTTGGCGGTGGTGAGGCGCGTGGCTTTCACCCCTGACAGCTGCTAGTGACTGTCCTCAACCACTATTGTCTGGTCGCCATACACCACTTCACTCTGCCTATCTCACATGTATTCCTCCACACTCATTTCCACTCTACCCTCCACTAATCTGTCCTTCATTCTCACACCTGGCCCATGTATTAGCCCCCACAGTCCCCTTTGCACTCACCCCTGCACTCTGACTCAATCGTCACCTCACTATATAAGAAGTGCGTATTAAACAAAAGAGGTTCAGAGTGGTAAGGGGAGGGAACAGTGCCAAGTCCCAGCAGCTCGTCGCCATCACTATCACCTTCCCTCTGGTTTCTCAGATGACCTATTCCATCGCTCCTCCTATACCTGAACTAATTTCTCTTAGGGAATAAATGACCAATCACTAAGACGACAGCCACGTCCGATAACAACTATTAAATAAACTAACTTCCTATCCCAATAATTAACACATCGTTTCAACCACCCACAAACACGGACCAATAATTACAACAGTGACGTCACAGCGAAAGTTAGGGGGTTTTAAGTAATTCTAATTAACAAGAGGAAGAGTCACGGTTAATGCGCCACCACCACCGACACAATCCCTAAATTGGTGCTCAACTTACCTTGTCGTCGATGCTCCTGTGGACGTGCGGGCGGCCTCCCATGGCGGCACAACGGCACACGCCATGCTGGTACGCCAGTTCCCCGATTGAGAGTTTGACTTTCCCTGAATCCTTCTTGGGCAACTTGCCACTCTCCCGGCGACCACCATCATGGCCGCCCTTCTTCGTCGCTTGGTTCTTTTCCAGTTTGTCGTACTTGTCCTTCAGGTGGTCACTGTACGGGGAGTCGGGGAGGCTCTTGGCGATGGAGCCACGAGGTATTTTGTCATAGCGGCTCATTCTCTCCGAGGAGAACCTGTCCGTCAGTAACTTATCTGACTTATTGTTGGCGTTTAAATGGTCGACTTCAAACTGTGCGCGGTCGTAGATCTTGTCGACCGTTTCGTTGACCAGTTGTTTCTTGTCGGAGCGAGAGCCACTGGCCTGGCTCACCTGATCATACTGGATCTTCTCATACTGCGGCGGTCGGTCCGTCTTGTGGCGACTGCTGTACGACGAGCTGCTTGAGTAACGTTCCAGCTGATTCTTATTGTTGGATCCTTCCTCCATGATACTGTGAGAGCCTCGCTACCAACACAACACTAACGTTCACTCACACTCGACTTCACACTAACCAACACAACAGTTTCCAGGAGGCACAATGGTTCTGTCACTTCTTCAGTTTTTAATTAGTACAACCTAAAAATAAATCACACAGTAAATAAATAACTCCCAACACAATCCCACAATAATATACCAAGACGAGACAAAAGTAAATCACGGAGACGATGACGGAGACGATGACGAAGACCAAGACGACATGAGCCAGGTTCCTTATTTTCATACTCTGAATAACATGTTGCATATCTGTGAGGTATAGGGGTCCTAGTGTAAAGTTTCGAAACAATCTAACGAAACATGGCCAAGAGGAACGAACATACATACATACATACATACATACATACATACATATATACATAGACATACATACTAGAAAACAACAACAGCTATAATCTACAACCTTGATGAACGTTATTGAATGTAAACACCAAGAAATCATAAACATTTAACCAAACTTCATTTTATTAATAACTCCCGATTGTAATTTATATTTTACTGTTATTTTATTTTATTCACGTATATACTCGGATAGATACATTTTTTTTCTTTCTTTCTTGTCAAGTTTAAAAATATCTTCGGCACTGAGGAGGCAAATTTAGAAGGGAAAACAAATTAACAAACATTAATCTATTATACTCCCGAGGTTAATCTATGGACCGTCCTGGAAATTAATTAGTGAACTGGATCATTACTGCTAATTACCACATCTCTCAAATCGCATTAATCCTGGGGTAATTATTACATTTGCTCTTCAATCATCACATTGCATCAATAATCGCATTTCCAACCATGGTAATTATCCGTCATTATCGATTCCTCCCTTTTTTCCTCATTTCCACAACTTAATTACATTCATTATCAAATATCGTAATTATTGTTTTAGATAATATTTTTTTTACTACGATTATTATTTATTAATGAGGTTCTGTGAGTTTATTTCAATAAGATAATTTTTCATTCAATAATTACACATATATATATTATCTGGTTAATTATTTGTCGAGTACAGTAATTATTTTACTATTATTATCATTACTTTCTAGGAATTGACTCTCTCTCTCTCTCTCTCTCTAATGGCCACTCGACCCTAAACTAACTCGACCCAACACACACACACACACACACACACACACCTTTGTGGCCAGGAAGTGGCGCTCTGTCGTGAGTACTACATAGGAACCCGGAATTAATTAAGACTTTCGGTGTTCTAGACATTTGTTATGGTGACCTGTTACCGTTCAGGGATATGCGGGAACACCTGGGGTTAATTACAAGGCTCGATGATTTAATTATTTTACAATTTACATCTTGTCACCATCTAGGACTCGGCATTTTAAGTACAAGGGGGAGTTAAGTGCTGAGTACATGACCCGGTGCTGAGTACATGAACCTAGTCCTAAGTACATGACCCGGTGCTGAGTACACGACCCGGTGCTGAGTACATGAACCTGGTGCTAAGTACATGACCTGGGACTGAGTACATGACATGGTGCTGAGTACTTGACCTGGGACTGAGTACATGACCTGGGACTGAGTAAATGACCCGGTGCTGAGTACATGACCCGGTGCTGAGTACAAGACCCGGGGCTTTAAAACAGATGATACACCCACTTGATCACCGGTCAATAGGATAAAAAACAGCTTATTAAGGTCAGGAAGGAAGACCCTGGTGGTAATGTTAAACCTGTATGTCTCAGTCACTCATCACTGCCCACCTGTTGTTAGTTCATACGATAAGATAATGACTGATAACCCCTATGGATCTACACACCAACAGGCCTAATCATTACTCAGAAGAAATTAAAGCTATTTTTACATTCACTGAAGGACACCAGCGTGATATTTGAAGTCTAACTCATGGTGTGTAAGTTTAATGAACCAGAGACCCCTCGTGGGTAAACTCGTTCTCCTTCAGGAAAAAATATCGTTTCCAGCAGCACGGAGGCACTACACGGCGGCTGATATAAACAAATTCTCCGAGTAACTGGAAACTTACAGTCATACTTGTGAGCCTCGACGATTTTACGGGTCACAGTTCTCATTCCGTGAAGTTGACAAAAATAAGGAAAGAGAAATCTGCATTAATCCTTTACCCAGAGGACAGATTTCAGCTCCTTGGCAGTGGCAGAGAGAGAGAGAGAGAGAGAGAGAGAGAGAGAGAGAGAGAGCCGACTACGGGACAAACTCCTCCTGCACTTTTAAATGCAGTGCCTGGCTGTGGCCATTAGCTTCTCCATGACACGCTCTCGTATTTCGTAAAGCTTTATAAAGGCAATTTTCAAAACATTAAAATCTCGTTTGCAACACATGCTTCGCCGGGGAGCAGCACCCAAACGGCGCTTAAAGAACCCTTAATGGTCGGCCCGGTAGTTCCCCCAGTAAACAGAAGACGAGACTACAAGATCACGCTCTGACGTAGCTTGAGGTGTGGTGAGGGTGCACGTGTGGCCGAGGCTGACCAGTGACGTGTGTACGGGGGGAGAGGGTGACTGGGGAGGAGAGGGTGACTTGGGAGGAGAGGGTGACTGGGGAGGAGAGGGTGACTGGGGAGGAGAGGGTGACTGGGGAGGAGAGGGTGACTGGGGAGGGAGAGGGTGAGAGAGGGTGACTGGGGAGGGAGAGGGTGACTGGGGAGGGGAGAGGGTGACTGGGGAGGAGGGTGACTGGGGAGGGAGAGGGTGACTGGGGAGGAGAGGGTGACTGGGGAAGAGAGAGTGTAACTGGGAAGGAGGGTGACTGAGGGTGACTGGGGAGGAGGGTGACTGGGGAGAGGGTGACTGGGTGACTGGGAGGAGAGGGTGACTGGGAGAGAGGTGACTGGGGGAGAGGGTGACTGGGGAGGAGAGGGTGACTGGGGAGGGAGAGGGTGACTGGGGAGGGAGAGGGTGACTGGGGAGGAGAGGGTGTCTGGGGAGGGAGAGGGTGACTGGGGAAAGAGAGAGTGTAACTGGGGCGTGTGTCACCCAAGGAAAGCATGGCCGGGGAGTGTTGTGTAAAGTGACAGTTTACAGTGACAGAGGGAGGGGAACAGACAGAACCTTTGAGGAGTCGTGGTTTGGTCTCGCTGTCGGGTCAAACTCAGAGGAAGTGCTGATGTGGAACTAATGGCAGCAGAGAAGAAAACATTTCAAAAAATAAGTAAAAATTTTAATTACCTGCTGCTCATACAAGGTTCTGTCTCCCTGTCTTCCTCTCAACTCACATAGAATATCATTGTAATTTATTCACTTAAGGTAATATAGTTCTTCTTTGGCATTCTGTGAAATATACGAATTTTGTTTTTTTTATAATATAATAATCATAACATTAGCTCGAGGGCGGCAAGTTTCTCCTATAATGATGGCTAAACTACCGACCACCCACCACATACATCTGGGCCACCCGCTGCCACCCACCCGTGAACCACCAACTCACGCCTAAGCTCGTCCAACAAATTTCTTCCAATGAGACTCCGAATCCTATAATGTTTCATGATTACATACCGATGATGTGAACTAAGAGGGTGTGTGCACAAACTCCCGCTAACCCACTGAATCCAGAGTAACGGTATTGAAGGGCGGAGGAACGACAAGACACGAGGAGTCTTCTTTCCTGCCACAACTCTCTCATAACTACCTGTTTGCTCATATACTACAATAACCCTTGACCTTCACCATCGTTGTTAAGGTTATGGTTAGGTTAGGTTAAATGAGAAGTTTGTTAACCTCGCCTGCAAAAACCTGATCAAGGGGACACAAACCTCAAGAGCGAAAGAGGACCTGTGAACTGTCGACTACTGTAACGCCTAGTAATTCTCTTTATCTTCTGTTGTTGTCCATTATTCCCTCAACCTCTATTTTCATTCTTTCTCTATTTCATTTCATTCGTTTGTTCTTCATAACTCTCTAATTCCGTTCCTTCTCTATCTACTCTCTCTATCTTATTTTCGACCAAAGTGTGTTCACCCGTCGACCTGCTCTGGGTTCGTGGCCACACCTGCGTTACGTGTTCCAGAAGTAGTGCCAGCTGTCGGGGTAGAGGGTGAGGTGAGGTCTGGGGCTTCAGGGAGTCACGGAGAGGAAGGGAGGGGAAGGCCAGGGGGCAGGGGGCCGTGGCAAGGTTACTCAGGCCGGTGGTGCCTCCGTCGTGACCCACTGCTGGGGGCTGGAATGCGCGGCTGTCGTCTGGAGCTGCACCGTCAGGCAGTTTAAATTAATGCACGTGATATACACAACGGCGTGTTCTGCACCTTCCATGTAACAAGGGATTAAAAATTTGATGACCAGTGCAGAGGGGAGGGGAGGGTAGGGAGGAGGGAGGGAGGAGGAGGAGGAGGAGGAGAGGAGGAGGAGAGGAGGAGCAGGGGCAGGGGGATGGAGGGAGGGGGTTAATTGAGTCTCAGGTCACATTTACCGTCCAATCAATTTCTGTGAATATCGGCATCACTTGAACGTACTGTGTAATCTGGCCTCCATCAGCAACGTTACATTTTCTATGGGTCAAACTTGCAATTTTAACTTAATCTAACTTTAACATATACTAAGTGTTGGAGCAGTTATAATTCCTATCCTTCCTATCCCCAAGGGCCCTGTGTAGGTGTACCAGGAAGTGTAAGTGATCTAGCGAGGGACTTTGGTTGAAGGGCGTGATGATCCTGAAGATGTCTGTCTTAGTGTAATATAACACGGCGACTCGTGACACTGGTGGTGGCTACAGGGGACACGTGACACTGGTGGTGGCTATAGGGGACACGTGACACTGGTGGTGGCTACAGGGGACACGTGACACTGGTGGTGGCTATAGGGGACACGTGACACTGGTGGTGGCTACAGGGGACACGTGACACTGATGGTGGCTACTACAGGGGACAAGGACACCATGGGTGGGCCACAGGACACGCACTGGTGGTGGCTGGCAGGGGACACGTGTGACACTGATGGTGGCTACAGGGGACACGTGACACTGGTGGTGGCTACAGGACACGTGACACTGGTGGTGGCTACAGGGGACACGTGACACTGATGGTGGCTACAGGGGACACGTGACACTGGTGGTGGCTACAGGGACACGTGACACTGGTGGTGGCCACAGGACGTGACATTGGTGGTGGCTATAGGGACACGACTGATGGTGGCTACAGGGACACGTGACACTGATGGTGGCTACAGGGGACACGTGACACTGGTGGTGGCTACAGGGGACACGTGACACTGGTGGTGGCTACAGGGGACACGTGACACTGGTGGTGGCTACAGGGGACACGTGACACTGATGGTGGCTACAGGGGACACGTGACACTGGTGGTGGCTACAGGGGACACGTGACACTGGTGGTGGCTACAGGGGACACGTGACACTGGTGGTGGCTGCAGGGGACACGTGACACTGATGGTGGCTACAGGGGACACGTGACGGCTACAGGGGGACACGTGACACAGCAGCAGCAAGTCCAGGGAGGTCGGGAGGATAAAGAGGATATCAAAAACAACATCCAGGGGCTTACACCGCTCTCCCTCCACCCCAACTTTTACCGCTGGGGACAAAGAGACGCGTCAGAATAACTAATGCTACACGCTGTAAAATAATCCAGGTGGTATTGGCTGGCATCATAAACAAATTAAGTTTCATTGTGAGGTAGATGACGGAGGAGGAGCAGGTCTCTCTCTCTCTCTCTCTCCCTGACCACAACACATCAAGGTTATATTCAACGTGTCTCGGGTCGCTCATATAGGGAGATGGATAGTGTCTGAAAATACCTGATCTAATTTACGTGAGAGGAGAGGACGGTGCAGCACGACACTCTCAGCTCCAAGAACAGATTTGGCGACGAAGGGCAAGCAACCAGAGAGACCACATTGGAGTCAATAGTCAGATTTTTCAACTTATAATTTAGATGTTTCGCGCTAGTTTGTTTGTTATCGTTCTACTGTAGACCGATATAATGTGTGACTGTGTCTAATACGCCTCACATCTGTCGTCCAGTATACACAACAATAGTGTACACTGTTCATGGGGGTCAGTGCCACGTTCTGATGAGTTTCGACTAATCCTCCTCCGTCCTCCAGAAAGTATATGGTGAGTCGAGACCTGTTGATATATAATACTGTACAGGACCAGTCATTAACTTCTTGGTCCCCGGTAGAATGATATTGACGGGAATGGCTTGGACTGGTTGTAGACGGCGAAGAGACTTGGTTTACATATACTTAATACTGATATAGACTGTAGGGTAAGACATCTTCTAATTCCTCACTAAAGAAATACCTCAGGTGCTGCTAGGATCTACACTACACGACACTGCACGAGTTATATGATGATGGGAAGGTAATAGGTAGTAGGCAGCTACCAAACAGGGAGGTACTACCGCCTGGGAAGATATTGGAAGCATAATGTGTTGTCTAATGGTGGACCCTGCTGCCATATGTGACCAAGTCCCAGGTTGCTGATCTGACTTTCTTTTTTTTTGACAACACAACATACATATATCGTTTCTCACTCTTGGTCTTTTTTACATTTTTTGTTCATATATATATATATATATATATATATATATATATATATATATATATATATATATATATATATATATATATATATATATATATATATATATATATATATATATTTTTTTTTTTTTTACAGGGATTAGCCACGGGCACAGGTAATGACACACATCAGGGCCTGGGGGCGAAAATATAATAAAATAAATAATTATAATAATACAAATAAGATCTATTATTATTACTGCATTATTACAACAATTAATAAAATTAATAAAAAAAATAAAATAATAGTTACCATAAATAAAAACAAAAACGAAAAAATAAATCATGAGTGAGAAACGATATATGTATGTTGTGTTGTCAAAACAGAAAAGAAAGTCAGATCAGCAACTTGGGACTTGGTCACAATTTTCGTGTTGCCATATGGCAGCAGGGTCTACCATTAGACAACACATTATGCTTCCAATATCTTCCCAGGCGGTAGTACCTACGGTTCTTTATTATTATTCACTTTATTATAATTTTTATTTATTATTATTATTATTATTATTATTATTATTATTATTATTATTATCATTATTATACTTCCGCCCCCAGGCCCTGATGTGGGTCAGTGACCTGTGCCCGGGTGGGGTAGTCCCGGTAAAAAACAAATGTTCTTCACGGTTAATAACTACGACCTACACTCCAGTCAACGACTAACCTATGACATGGAACCCCAAACAAATATTTCCTGGAGAGGTTTATATTTCAAACGGATAAAAAAAGCAGACGCCATGTGATGCGGCACAACAGTTATATCACTTAAATAACGCTTCTTGGAGTTGTTTTGGTTGTTGAGGAACGCCGCGTGAAGTGAGCGACACGGCCCAGAGGTCACTTACACCCACCGCTGGTTCACTTCACCCCATCCTTCCCTGCATATCTGTTACTCCTCTTAATATTCAGTGACCATTTGCAGTGCAAACACTAAGGTTATTAAAAGAATAATACGTACATCACTTTAACCATCGTAAATAAATTAACCACAATCACTTCAAAATAAAATTAATGTTGGTGTCTCACAAAGTAACATTTATGTCCACATGTAGTCACTGTTACAGTCATTTCAGACAGCAACAGTCTTCGCGACAGATACAGTCGCAGTTGGATTTACACAGATCACTGTCACACAACACAACACGCTGGGAGTAAGTCATCAGTCCAACCAACGCAGGACCCCCAGTGACCTGATCCTCAACACCCACACCAAACACACACTCCCTCTAATATGGAAATGATCTAGGCCAAGTAAATCACTCGTTGTTTTGAAGCTTCACGACTCTTACTACTATAAAAGGCCTCAGATGTTTATGTCACACTCAAGGGTTTTGATAATAAGTCCACGTGTGTTGTTAGCTTCCGAAAGAACTTGAAAAATCACAGCACAGAACAGTCTCTGGCTCAAGCCGAGAGAGAAAGAGTCTTTGCCGTAAGTTGGGAGACTACCAGCGGTGTAGTCCGTCAGCCAATCGAAGATCAAGTGGCGACAGCGTCACCTGCAGCAGATGACACGCAGCTAAGCGCACACTTAATACTACAGATTCTCTACAGCAAGACACACGTAGACCCGCTGCCACTCCCGCATATCTTCCCGCAATATCACCCGCGTGAGAACTGGCGATAAACTTGCGATGCGACCAGTCAAAGTTACATGCGCGACACTCCTGAAGCTCACTACTGACTGCATGACACGAAGAGCTACGCGTCTCACTGCTCTGCTTCTTCACCAGCAACTGGTCGGCTGGCCATTGTAGCGACAGCTGGATGTGGTGGAGCCGCTGACTTACTTTCTCCTGTGGCCGATCTAACCGACGTCTTGGTCATCAGGGAAACTACACGAAAGTGCTTTGTTGAGCCCGAAAATGAGAGGACTAAACTTCAAACTGTCGGAGATAAAGAGAGCGGCAGTGAAAGGAGCTGTGGAACAAGAGAACACAGAAAATAAAAGAGAAGAGACAAACACAGAGGATGATAAACAAATTTGACCGATTGTGTGAAAACTGGTATATATTTACTGGACTGAAGTGGCGGAGCGAGACTTGAACAATGTGTGAATAACCATAAGAAGGAAGACATTACAGTGTTAAACGGAGGGATGGTTTTAGCGTCGTCAGTGGCAGGATCATATGGCAACAGGTGAGGGGCCCAAACACACGTTACTGGTAAACACTGGAGGGAGGGGGCACAGCTACACCAGGCAACGATGAATGAAGCAAGAGACATAGAGATAACTGTTTCAGCACTTTGATGATGATGATGATGATGATAGTGATGATGGTGGAAATTCGTGTGTAAGGGAATGATCGACGCCACAATATGTACCACAACAACGATCGGAAAGACATTAATCTTCTCTTCTCAACACCCTGACCACCACTCACAGATCAACACAACTCGTCCTGGTGCAAGTTCCATCAGACCAAAGTGTAGAGACAAACACTGCCAGCTCCGACGAATATCAAAACAATAATATCCGTCTACAACTACCAGAGAGCCGCTGATAGAATACCAACAGACGTACACACACACACAGTTCCCCCACACCCACACATGCATACAAAGCGCCCCCCCCACCACACCTACACAAAAACAAACACTCACATACATACAGTTTCTGATACACACACACAAACACACAATTCTCCCCCGTACCGACACAAACACATCGCTCCTCACACACCCACACAAACACACACACGGCGCCACCCTTCCACACACACACACACACACCATGGTTATACGTTATCTGCCACTCCCTCAAATTGGTGGATGGTAATAAAATGCAGTGGATAGAAAAGCAAAGTGAATGTAATTGTGATAACGAGAGGAGAAGAAGGATGCAGATGAACAATAGATAGAGCAAGAAGATGTTGAGAAAAAGATGTAAATAATATCAAAGGAAGAGTGGTAAGTGAAGTGGACGAGGATGGTGAACTTAGCTAGATACTGACCCCTTCCCCCACCTCCCCCTCGGCCCCCCACAGTTGACGGTGAGGGCGAACGACACACAAACACTTACACATTATACAACAGTTATCTGATAAACAATGATAGTAAAAGAAAGGGACCAAAAAAAAACCAAAAATAGACGTATCTACACAACGACGTCCAGAGGTAATCACAGAACGCACGCAAGCACACTGGCACTATAGTTTCCAATATACAATCACACTCATATAAAACTACACTGTCACTCCGCTCGAAACACACACACACACACACTTGCACAACATACACACACACTTGCACAACACACACACTTACACAACTCACACATAACTAAATTCATGCATAAGGGCGAGAACACACCATACAGCTACACACAAAATCTAAAACCAGACACACAAAAAAAACACAACTCCCCCTTCCCCTCCAACAAAAAAACAGGGGGACACCCGGAACCTACAGCAGGCCGTGGAAAACGTTAATGTTTAGGGTAATATGCAAATGGGTAAAGGTATATATTCATACTGGGCGGATTTACACACATATAAGAACACCAGAGAAGAGTAAGTGTGGTAGGGGCGTCGTACAGTGTGGTAGGGGCGCCGTACAGTGTGGTAGGGGCGCCGTACAGTGTGGTAAGGGCGTCGTACAGTGTGGTAGGGGCGCCGTACAGTGTGGTAGGGGCGTCGTACAGTGTGGTAGGGGCGTCGTACAGTGTCTATCATCCCCTCCCACCACACACACACACGCCACCCACTGAAGCACCTCCTCACACATCCGAAAAGCAAATAAAAGATACATTACAATTCGATCCCAAGAAGAACCTACAGTGCTTCGCCAAGATTGAAAGTGGTAAACTCTTGGGCAAGATACCGTATCAAAACGCACCTGAGTCTCGGCACATTTCTGTCACCAGGATTAACATTGGACTCGAACAAGTTAATTTTCTTTCGACTTCGAGTGATTAGACACAACAGCCTGAGACCGACACTGACATATTTGGGAAATTCACGAAACAGAGAAGAAACGGGAGTCGGGAGGAGCTTACACAGTACAAGCGAGAGCGACTGAGGGGGGAGCTTGAAAGGAGGAAGGGATTGAGGGGGAGGAAGGGGCTGAGGGGAGGGGGGGGTTAAGGGGGAGGAAGAAGCTTTATCCCCCTGAGTATAATATTCCATTGTACGCAAAGGAATGGGAAACTGTATTCATGAGGTTAAGTCACTATATTCATGAGGTTAAGTCACTGTATTCATGAGCTTAAGTCACTGTATTCATGAGATTAAGTCACTGTATTCATGAAGTTAAGTCACTGTATTAAGTTCTTACTGTAGTCACTGTATTATAGGTTAAGGTCATAAGGAGGTTCACTGTAGTTAAGTCACTGTATAATGAGGTTCAGTCACTGTATTATGAGGTTAAATCACTGTATTCATGAGGTTAAGTCACTTTTATTATAGGTTGTTCACTGTATTCATGAGGTTAAGTCACTATATTCATGAGGTTAAGTCACTGTATTCATGAGCTTAAGTCACTGTATTCATGAGCTTAAGTCACTGTATTCATGAGGTTAAGTCACTGTATTATAAGGTTAAGTCACTGTATTCATGAAGTTAAGTCACTGTATTCATGAGGTTAAGTCACTGTATTATAGGTTAAGTCACTGTATTCATGAGGTTAAGTCATTGTATTCATGAAGTTAAGTCACTGTATTCAGGAGTTCAGGTGAGTGGCATGACACATACACACACACATACACACACAGTACAGGTGACACCCTATTTACATAAACAACGAAAACATATACACCGACAAAAAAACAACAAAAAAACAACGAAAACAAACATTGACAAGGAAAATTTTACTCGGATAATTAGCACGGAGAAAATTTTGGGGAACCGGTTCACTTCCACCTTTTATAAGTCAACAGTTTAAACTTTCAGGACTTTTAGATACACGAATTCCCATACCTGACATGCACCACGTGTAGGTACAAGAGACTGCCCCTCACTGTTTACAATACCTTTACATTTACCTGTTGGGACCGGTAGGAAGCCCGACCTAGCCTTGGGTTGGGGTGGGATTGTATAGTTGCTCCCTTGTTGTCACGCAGGTAGGAAAGGGGGAGCGGTGGGTAAGGTGGAGGGAAGGAGGGAGTAGCAGGGGGCGGAGGGGAAGGGGACGAGAGGAGAGGCGAAACAGGAAGGGAAGGGAGGGGTGGTGAGGGAGGGTTGGTGCAGCTCTACAGGTGCTTCCTCTACTGTGTTCTCTGTGTTGTGGGACTATTCAGAGTACAACTACGGAACTCCCAGAAGACCCTTGTAACCTGATGTAGTCGCTGCAGGAGGATGGTGGGTAGGTGGGTGGGCGAGGGAGTGTGTGGGGTAGGGGGGGTCACCACAAAATTACTTACGTGGTTTATCAAAAGACTGGTTAATTTTCTTTAGTGGTAAGTCATGTGTAAAATAATGCAATAAGCGCCACCAACACCCACACAACTCCCTGCTCCACATAACTAGTGGTCAGGGTAAAAGACTCAACATTTTTGTTATTATTTCTTGGTAATATTTTTCTTTAATTTGTTTTATGTCACGAGAGATGGAGAAGATATCAACCAGAGTTAACATAAAAACATCTACATTAAATACGTCTGGAAGTTTGTCGAGTTAGGTATTTATGTTGGTGTGAAGGTCGTAGTTACCCTCTACAGTGAGATGTATTAGTCATTTACATAATATAAGTTTATCATTTTTATTGGCATTAGCCCACCCGGGAACAAGTCACCGGGGCCTGGGGGGGGGGGGATGCGCCATAAATAAAGAGACTGAACAAATAACACAGACCAAGAGTGAGAAACGATATGTTTGTTGTGTTGTCAATGGTAAGAGAAACAGTTGAGACCCTGCAATTGTGTGTAAATGAGGCAGAAAGTCGGATCAACAACCTGGGACTTGGTCACAATTTTCGTGATGCCATATGGCAGCAGGGTCTACCATTAGACAACACATTATGCTTCCAATATCTTCCCAGGCGGTAGTACCTCCCTGTTTGGTAGCTGCCTGCTACCTTAACATGAACGCGAAACAAAGAAACTCGCATTTAATTTCACCATCTTTAACATTTTCCAAAACTTTAATAACAAATGACTCAACACCAAACTTAACTATACCAACCCACATACTATTGACAACCCTCTCTGATTCCTAACCAATGTCCTTCCATACGTAAGTGCATCATCAACCCTGACTGCCCACATCTATTCAAACACAAATACCTCTGTGCATTCTCCTCAACCCGCGAAAGTAATATAAGCGTGTGCATGACTATTGTTCATTACGTTGTGTGCTTGAGAATTTTTATATCAATAGTAAAGCAGATTCTGAACTTTTACTTTTACCAGGTGAGTAACACATGAACCTCGGTGACACAGATCCCTCAAGTCTCCACATCAAAATCAGTCAGATATTGGTGTCCAGGAGAGGGGGACAGGTGTGAGTATGTTCACTTATCCTCTGAACGTGTCAATATGCTTAAGTCTTTCTATATATCGGTGTTATCGTTACTGATCCACATATTTCACTTGATGGTTTGAGCTGAGAAGAAACACACCTCGAGGGTAACAGGGTATTATTATAGCGACTGTATAAACACATCACCAACTCTTTATTAAAACTCTGATGCTGGTTAAGATGGATGGTCACTTATAACCACTTTGGTGTACGAATTAATTACAGCTTTATTGTAATTCAAACTTTGTGGACGCAGAGAATAAATTATCCACTAACTAACTTACATTTTAACAACATTTCTCGACCCAGGCCGGAGGTTGGAGCAAACTCAGCGTGTACGGAGCTCTCACAAAAACACCTTCCGTTTCATTATGTTTCACTTTACTCCGTGGAAAATTAAGCGGCGGGCAAATCTGTTCGAGTAACTGGTAATTATTTTAGTTATTCATATAATAAATATAGTTTCTCGAGGTGGCCAGTGTGAAAATTATTTACCAATGTATTTCTAAAGACTGATAACTGTGAAACAAAAATGTATTAAAAATAAAAGATTTGTGTACGTCAACTTTCCCTCACTGAACTGACTTGCTAAACCTCTGAAATTAATGTATTTTTCCGGTGCCTTAAAAATACTTTCTTATGTTAACTGAGAAAGCGAAAACGGGTAATTGTTATATTCTGATCAAAATCTCTGTTCACTGATTCCTTTTATCATCGTCCCTACACTGGTGATCTACGCGGGAACTTTGTTGTACCAGCGAGATTTTCTCTGTTTTGCTCAGAATTTCAGCAGATAAAATAAATAATAATTAAAGGAAACTGTTAACCTTCCAGACACTGCCTCTCAATATGAAAGACTGCTCGCTCTAGCCACAACCTGTGAGTGAGGCAGTGTACTGTAAGTATGCAGAGTGACGAGAACAATGAGAAGCAGACAGAATTGTGAAGGTCTTGCAGTGTGGAGGAGCGCCAAGAGCGGTCTTTTAGTACTCCAGAAAGTGGAGACAAAACAGCGCCCGCTAGTTAACTCCCCAATGGGAAGTTATTGTCATCGGTCATCTCAGCTGCCGATTGTTGGGAAGAAGGAAATCAGGTAGAAAGTAGCTACAGCAATTGACAGCGAAGGCCAGAGAGCCTAACAGGGTGTGGGCCAACCCCCTCCCAACAACTGCTCCCTCCAGCACAAAAGACCACCTATGTGTGAGTGGGGGAAATGTGCACGGCAACGCTGGAAACAATGCTTACTGGAGGAGGGGAAAGCTCCAGGTTCGTCGTCTTTGTTATTCTTCCAAAAACCAGCTCGGCCCGGGAGATAACGCTATTCACGGGTCGCGAAAAAACTCATCAGAAGAATGGAAAATCGGCCAGGTTGTGATCCTCCTCAAGAGATGAACGCCCAGGGCATTCCAAACGTTTCCGGAATCTACACACACAGGCTTCTCCAGACTTTCTCTATCATAAAAAGATCTGAACTATTATTTCTTTCCTCGTCCTTCGTAAACCAAGTTCTCCCCAAGGTGTTCCTTCTCGGGGGGACGGTTCCCTCTTGATCCCTCGCGGTCATCATCCCCTTCACACCCTAACCTTTGGACCTCAACTTCTCCTTGGGTCTTGCCTCTCCTATGCACCAATTCCTCTTAAGATTCTTCGCCCCAGATTCAACATTCCCTTCAGATTCTCTCTATTATGAAATATAATTCCTTTCGGACTTACCATATTCTGGGGCCAAATTCCTTCGAGACCTTCCCTAGCGGACCACAATGAAATTCACATTTTCCTTTTTCTGAATTTAAATTCATTCCATATTTCCCCTTCCAAGACTCCATCACGGTTATTTTCTAAACCCTCCGGAATGTTATTTTGTGACGTGGCACAAGGGCGGATCCGGGCCGCCACACCGTAAACAGTGTTCAAGTTAATAAGAATTTCCCACTACAGGGCGAGGGGGAGGTTGAACCAACGACACCTAAAACTTTATCTCTAAAGTACCTAACTTAACCTAACCTAACCTAACCTAACCTAACCTAACCTAACCTAACCTAACCTAACGTCCCGCTACCTATAAAAAAACAGATCTTAAGATATATTCTCAATTTTAATATTTCATTTTTTTTTAACTGTAAAAGCTTCATCACTTTAGAGAGTTTCTAGTTTCATTCAGTATCAAACTATAACATTACCTGGTGTACGTGTTATAGAGCGGTACCTTACAAGTCATTATTATTCCGTAATGGTGCATTGATTTCTAAACTTTCTTAATGTTTACAAACCTTAACAGACACAAACAAACCCTCATAATTTAATACAGATGATTTACTATACATTCACTTCATCATTATAGGTATTTCCACAATTCGAGTTACAAACCAAAGGATTCATCATGAGCTATATAATGATGTGGTGGAAGGGACGTCTAATGCTGAATATTTCCCCTCCAGCATCTAAATGACTCTTAAATAGCTCCTAAAATTAACCCTCCAGTGATTCCCTTCCCTCCTTACCCTCAACTCCAACTTCCTCCTCCCATATATACCTCACCTCTTCAGAGATCTAGTTCCTCCCACACTTTTCCTTCCTTCCTTATCCACCTCTTCCAGGGTTCAGTTACTTCCTGAATCTATTGAGACTCCAATTCTCTCTGCGGGCTGTGATCTTACTGGCCTCCACCACCTCACTCACCCACCAAGCCGGGACTCTTATAATCTGACGTCCACTCCCTGACCATACACTGTGTTGGACCGCTGTTTCTTTCATATCCTTTAAACTCCTTAAATCCTATTCTTCACTATAGATATCCTCCTCCTTCTTCTTCTCTTCCTCCTCCGCACTCGCCTTCCCTCCCTCCCTCCCTCTAGGATTCCAGACTCAAACGATCTTTCATTAAATAAACACAACTTTCCCTTTACATTTCCTTAGACAAACATCCCTCGGCTCCAGAGTTGAAAAAAAAATACCAAAATTTATTTAACGAAAGTCTGGTTCATAGAAAGACATTTTTTTTTGAACTGGTAAATAATATTGTGTTATAGACAGAGATCTGTTTTGCGTCTGTTAAATAACACCTAAACACATAGTAGATTTTAAAATGAAGCTTAACGTTTTATAATGAGAGAGAGAGAAAGGAGTTTAAACAGCGTCATTGTTCATTCATCTTCATTGTTTTAGAAAGATTTCACAGCAGCTTTCACTGACAATGAGAATGAAAGTAGGGGAAACTATGTTGGCCATGACAAGACAATCTTTAACAATATATGATTAATCTTGTGTTTAGAACCGTGATGCTGGTCTGTCGTCGCACTCAACAACGTGACGAGGAGGGGTCCGGCGCACCTCAACCATCCACAGTTTGACTACCTGTGTTGTTATTCATGATGCGTTACCTGCGAGTGTATTTATCTACTAATGGGAGCTGTTGGGGGTAGTTGTATGGCGGTAACAAACGGGAGGGGAGAATAGTCTGTTTGTGATGAGTATCTAGCAGTGGCCAACAAGGGGGGGGGGAGGTGAGTGACTGGTAGTGTTAAGCAGGGAAGCCATAGAGGTGATCGTGACAAGTACTTGGTCGTAACAAACAGGGAGAGTTGGGGAGAAGGGGGTTGGGGAGGGGAGGGGGGAGGAGAAGGGTATGGACAACTCAAGTTAGTACCTCGTAACGTCAAGCAGTAAAACATGAAATGATGCCGTAAATTATTCACAGAGCTGTTGTGACGGCTATAAGATGATACTCTTCCTCCCCTCCTACACGGGCCTGGAGAGGGACGCTGCCTTGCTCCTGCTGAATCTGTGTGCCATGGGGCCTTACACACGTCAGGAGGGACACTGCTGCGGGTATGTCTTACTTGGGCAGTCATGATCATGTGTCCTGGTGCAAAATGAAGGTGGTGATGTGTTATAGTGGAGATGTGTACATGTGGATGTGGCAGATATGTGTCATGGTATAAAAAGGCGGTGATGTATCCTGGGGGAATGTGTTCTGGCTAGCTCGTGTGGCTGTGGGTCCAGTCTGAGTGTCAGGAGGTGAGCGGAAACGTGAAGGAGAAGAGCGTCCTGAGTAGAGAGGTGTAGGGATGTGAGGAGAATGTCTTGTTGGATGTGTAGTGGTGCTATATGTGTGTGTGTGTGTGTGTGTGTGTTGTGGTAGGAGGTGTCCTAGTAAAACCGTGGGCGTGATGGAACATGTCTAGTCAGAAATATATCATGGTGGAGTGTGTTTAAGACTTAACCATGGGAGTGATAATCATGTTCTGTGTGGTGGTGGTGGTGGTAGAGACATGTGTAGTAGGGATGCATCAGGTTATCGTGTAAGGTAGTGGCCGGGTGTGTGTGTGTGTGTGTGTGTGTGTGTGTGTGTGTGTGTGTGTGTGTGTGTGTGTCCATCAGGGGGCAGAGAGGCCTTATCTTGAGGTTGTTATGGTGGGCCACACGCCTCGTAACTCGCCTGGACCGCCACGTGGTCTACTAATATAACCCAACATACTGAGGGCCGCTATGACTTTAAATTGACTTAATCTAATATGAAAAATAAATATGTAATAGATATTGAAACACAGAGGCTTCAGCTGATGTATTGTACGAGTATAACTACAATAATCGGAACTAGCAATTATAGCAATTAAGAAAAGTTAAAAATAAATGGATCATCTATAATTCTACAACTCTTATATAATAAAATGACTCAGTACAGTAGTTCAGTGGTACCGATCGACTGTCAAGCCAATGGTCCCAAATTCGATTCCCGGTTGGATTGAAAGACTTGGCTCCGTCCCTGTACACAAACTCTCATACTTTCAGCAGGAAATTGAGTACGCCGTCGGGTGCACTTGCCGATGGGGAAGCAGTCAGTCCTTCGGTGAACTAATATTAAGGGTAAGGTAACGTGTGTTGATCACTTGAATGTTTTGGAGACGTTACAGAATATGATACAGTGTAGCGGTGGGTCCCGTTCCTGTACTGGGGGCCCGCCAGACGGAAATTCACCAAAATGAAGCAATATTGTGACTGTAGTGTAAAAACGTGTATCGACTCTCAGACTTATATCTAAAATAAAAGAACGACATAACACATTTCGTACCGTGTTCCCTCTCAAATGATATTCCTTCTTCGGCACGTTTTCACGACATGACTCTGTTGGCGCTACGAAAATTTAGCCAATATCTCGACACATTGTCACATTAACTGTTGCTAAGAATTTGGGATCTGGAAATTTAACAGATTGGTGAACCAAATCAAACTATTTTACGTTAGAAAATCCCGAATAATAATAATAATAAAAATAAGAATAATAAAATAAACAATAATAATATTAATAATCTTAAAATTAATGATGATAATAATATAGATAATAATAAGGAGACAAATAAGCGACCTTTGTACTGTAAACAAACACAGAACTGTAGAGAAAGAGAAGTCACACCTCAAAGGGACACTACTGTGGCCCTCCTCCTCCCCCTCTCACCACCACGGACGCTTTACGCAGCCTCCAACCACACAACACTTAATGTAGAAATTCCTGGTGATTTTCAGTCAATCTGCCAGTTGCTAGGGAATGGCACTCGCCTCCCATGACGTCACTATGTCAACAAACTAGTACGCTCTTTGCAGTGTGGGTCTGAATGGGGGAAAATCCGCGATTAATCCCAAGTGTCAACAGAGCTCGGGGAAAGCCTTAGGCAAACTGTATTGTTCCGTTCTGTTCACTGAAGAAAATTCAGCAGAAAATTCCCACCACAATCGGGGGGTGGTTTTGACTGCCGCCAGAGAAAGGCAGAAGAGGTTGGAAACAGTGAATTAATAAAGGCTATAAAGTTGGTTCGTTATTGTTTATACATCTAACTTAAGGTAAACAGGAAGAGTGTTAACAGCTTATTGCTAACGTGAGATATTGTTTACATACATGACAGCTTTAGAAAGTATGAATTGATACAGGGTAGTTATGTCAGCTATTAATATATACCTGACTTAAAAACAAAGTTAGATATATTGAATTAATATCGTTTATTATTTACATTCTATACTGTTTATAGACCTGACTTGTATAAAAGAAATAAAATACAGTAAATCAATATCATTAACCTCAAATACTAATACAAACCCGACGTGCCAATAAAAGCCTCGGACAACCACACCGACAGATCAATTCTTCCCCCATCGGGTTGGAATCTGTATATTTCACTTTCTCTTCCTGCTAATTTCCTCACCTACGTAAGATTCGTTTACAACATCTCCAGGAAAACTGAACGAAACTGTACAAGCAAACTTAAAATACATCAAACGAAAGATACTTAATTGTTTTTTTTACTAAAGTTAAAATAATTATCATCATAACAATACTCAAGGCCTACGAAATGTTTTTAATGTATATAAAAAAAAAATCGTTTCAAATTAGTAAAGCAGTCTATGACAGTAAGATATATTTTTCTTTATAAATTAGAAAAAAAGAAGAAATTTCTGTGGGTAATTAAAATCCAGTAGGGTCGAGTATCATAGTAAGTGATAACTCGTCTCTTGCTGGCCTGAGAGGAACATGGTTGTGGCTGGAGGCGGGTGTTGTAGTTCACAGGCCGCCCACCTACAAATTATCATTGTTATATACCCCGGTGTTAGCTCGCTCCAGTGTTGTAATATTAGTTAGTGTGTGTTGATCACTCTCACGATTAATGCCAGGTATTAAATGTAGCGTGTGGCATAAATACATTAATGTAAGTTATATGAGTGAGTTAGTGTGTAGTGGATGGTGTGGTTGTCGGCGCGGCAGTGTTTGCATGAGCTCTACAAAATAATGTGGGTCAGACAGGCGGGTGGTATATGAGTCACTGGTGAAGGTAAATTCGTTAACTTTTACGTCTCTGAAACAAGGAACAATTGGTATTAGACAGTTACGTGTGTTTTGAAACGAGTTGTGATGGTTTCTAGTAAAAAAAAAAGATCTTTATTGATGTTTCTGGCACTTGGCTGAGATATTTCTCTTTCGGGCGTGAGGGAGGGTTGGGCACTCACCGGGGAGTGCCATACCCTTCGCAGGTGGTGTGCCAGGCACTCTTGATGACCCAGCACAGTTCTTGAGGCAGTGATGTGGAAACCTGTGGCCGGTATCGAGGTTACTGTTCCCTGAGGCCAACTGTGACGTGAGTCTTGATTAGTCACAGATGTATAATGACGAGTGGTGCTGTCGCCGCCACCTCCGCCACACACTGCGCCCACTACTGCTCACCTACAACTGTACACTCTTCCAGAAACCTTTATACCAGTCTTACAATATGTACATAATATAATCCTTATACATCATGCACCAAAAAACTGACACACACACTCGCCTCCTCCTCTCCAGTCATTAACCTGGAAGTCAGTCTCGCAGCCACTTCTTGAACACCGCGGCAAGACGTCAGTAATGAACTTCACACTCCACTGTTGGTGTGTTCACAAGATGACGCTCGGCGGTGAACATGTGTGTCATGGGTAAATAATATTATACTATACCTCTTATCACAACATAGCTAGACGGTCTGGTGGTGGTCAAGGCTCCCACATGTTCCTGCATCACACACACAACATATGTGCTGTATAACACTTGGCCAGGAAGTCATCACCTTCCTCCTAACACATACACCCACCCACACATACATACAGTACATACACACACACACACACACCTACACAACCCCCACGTACACACACCGCCGCCGCCCAGCTAATACAAATACATTACCCAAAATAATCTTATTAATAGTTTTAATTTTCCTTAACAAATATTAACCTCCTCCACAGTACCTCCCACTTGATGTATAATTCTCCTTTAAAGTTTCACAAAGATAAAAAAAAAAAAATAATTAATTAATAAAAGCTACCAAATTACATAAAATAAATCAATATAGTACAAAATCAAGTCTAAACCCACATGTATTTTTTTTTTACTTCAAATAATTAATTAAAGCAGACGACACTAGTTTCAACAAATGTCATTCTCTTATCCACGACGACTGGTTTGGGATTCTGCCATCGAGCGACTTTAAAGAGAACTACAAAAACGCACTGAAAAATTTGTCTCAGGAATATTGGAGCTCAAATCCCGTCTATATTCAGTAGCGGGATAGTTTTACCGGAATATACTC
Source organism: Homarus americanus (assembly GCF_018991925.1). Lineage (NCBI taxonomy): Eukaryota > Metazoa > Arthropoda > Malacostraca > Decapoda > Nephropidae > Homarus > Homarus americanus. The sequence goes on along the minus strand of NW_024740587.1, from coordinate 577,178 downwards.
CCGACTGTAGTGAGGGTGAAGAGAATATTTTCTACATACATATTTCAAGACACGAGACCTATATATGCTTCACTATACGTTCTATACACAATACATTTAAGTTGTGTTTTATTCTATGTGGCATCAATATTACACAGAGACTGTAAGTTCCTCAGCGTCTGTTGTTTGGCCACAGAATTAAGGTACAAGATCTTTTTTTTTTAATCTTGCAAGGAGCCTGAGAGCGTGGGACCAGCGTTCACAGTGAGGGTGGTAGAGGGGGGGGATAGGTGGTAGAGGGGCTAGGTGGTAGAGGGGATAGGTGGTAGGGGGGGGGATAGGGGGAGGTGGACACTAGCCAGAGAAAGTGTTTACGGCTGAAATATATAACAGGTACTTCCAACATCTCTCGTCCCCCTTCCTTTTACTTTTCCTTTCTACATCTCCTCCTCCCCATCGTTCTCTTTTCCTTTCTTCCCTCTACACCTCTCCTCCCACTCCACCTTAGCCACGTTAACTTCACTTCCCATCACCCCATCTTCCTTTCCCTCATCCGTACTTTCTTCTTCCCTCCTCCTCATCCTCTGCTGCTCTTCCCTCCCCTTCCTCACCACGGTAACATCCTCAACACCACAGTCTGCGTTACGGTCTACCACACACAATAGACTGAGAAGCCCACAAGAAAACTGACGGAGGAATCCCTGACGGCTACTCTAGGCACCAAAATACCGTCTTTGTTATTGTGTGTGTAAAATATGAGACAACATTAAGATACACACACACATATACATCCCCGAAGCACTCGTAGCTGCAACTGGAGTAATGCCCGCAGCCGTACCTGTAAAATCGTTTCTGAATTTATTACAGTATAAAATCAAATCAAATCACTAAACGGACACAACGGGTCAGACCAGCCAAACAATGACCCGGTGTAGCCAAAAATTGAATAGGTTTTTAGGGAAGGTATTTTATCCAGACAACAGAAGCGGTACAGGTCACTAGGCCAGACGGGTTGTAAGTGAGTGTTTTTATATATCAACATCCACGGAGCTTGGGACTATGGTGATGCCTGCGATGCTTGAGACAGAATAGGTGTGTGGGGTTGGCAGAGTTCCCCACTAAAACATATAGTCAAGGTTAAGTGCGGTATACATCTCAGCCAAGTTTTCTTTTTTTAACCTAGTGACCTTGACCTCTGACCCTGTTAACCCCCCCAAACCGCATACATTGACCTCTGACCCTGTAATCTCCAAACCGCATGCATATCCACTGTCTGAGGGGTTACATTAAAAAAAAAATTACGTATTTATTTTTGCAAGTGGTTTTTACTCAGTCATGTTACCCAAAATGATAATTATTGACACATTTCAGATTCCCACACTTCAGGCATTTTTTAATTATATATTTTTTTCTTCTGGAATGTACAAGGGCTTTGAGACAGTTTAGCCTAGGAAGGATTTTCATTACATTTCCTCAAGGTCGCTGGTTCGATCCGATCCCAAGGTAAGCCGGGTTCATCTAATTCAAAATACATACCTAACCTAACTTTACAGGTGAAGTGAGGAGCAGGAGGGGAGGGGAGGGGAGGTGGGGGGTTACATTGCACTCCATCGACGCTGTCACAAACGGGCCGTCATGGCTATGGGACCAACTTTCCCTTTTTTGTCAATCATAAATAAAGAGAAACTCGAGCGTCTCTCACTCCCAGTATAATATTTTCACCCTTCACCAGACACACAATACCTCTGAGTACAGTAAGCTCACCGCGTCTGTCTGTACCGAATAACTTATAAAATCCTGGTTTTCCCTACGTTCTCAGATTACGGCAAATGTCAAGATTTTTCCCCCGATTACCAAAAATAAAACTAAATAAATACAAATATTCCTTTTTTTTTTAGTCTCCTCAAATACACTTGGGTCCTAACATTTCTGAGATGCAATAATGATGTTTACTCAGTTCCAACTTGATCCTGTGAACATCTTGACGTGGTGTGATGATGACCAGAAAGCTCCCAACAATACCATCCAAAACAGAAGGCACGACATTGTTAACTGAAACAACATCCTCTGGCCATAAAAGTCGGTGTTTTAGTTCAGGTTTTAATTTAAATTCCTCCCTTTTTTTTAAACAAACAATAAGATTTTTTTTTATATAAACAAACGACTGATAATTTATTACTCACACTTTTATTGTTAGCTTCTATTTTCAGAGCGGGAGAGTCATGGGAAAAAGACCTTAATAACACGAACACGTTAGGGCGTTTACTGGTTAATTTAATCCCCATCCTCTACTGCTGTCGTTCATATAAAAACAATATTGTGAGTCATGATAATTCCCCCAACAAACATTTAATAGGTAATACAATATTTCTATTCATCAACCCCGACAACAGCAAATTACAAAACACATTATTTTATCATTGTTACTTGGCCACATGCAGAGGTGCTTCCGTCAAGCTCTTGTCTCTTCTGATAGTTGTGCCAATCAGTGTGTGTTTGTGTTAAAGACTGCCAACAGGTCTTTTTCGGTCATTGAGGGATGGGGGGTGGTGGGGGGTAGGTAGGGTGGGGTGGGGGTAGGGTGGGGGTGGTGGAGGAAGGGTGGGGGGGGTACACTTGTAAATCCTATGGTGTTTTCCCCTTTTAACTTAGGACCACATGTAACTGGGAAACATAGAAAGGAATAAAAAAGGGAAAAAAGAACAATATGAAAAAAAGAAAGAAAATAGAAGAGAAAGGAAAAGAAAATGGGTTTTAACATCTAGACCTTAACGAGACGACTATTATCCCATTCCCAATTAGTAAGAATGTTGTAAAGAATCCCGGACACCTGTTCTTATTTCGTACTTTTATCCACTTGAAACTGTAACTTCAATATACGGATTCTAAACAGAGTCACCACCTACACTGTACTCAAGACTGCCAGGAGGACGGTGGGGCTCGTTACACTACTATGGTCTATTACAGGACTCAGAACCACAACATTGGACCGAGTGAGACCATATTGACACGACTCATAGACACATCACCCTCCCACCCATAAACAACATTAACAACTGTCGTAAAAATTTCCTTCAAAAACTTTTGGGCGAGTTGACTTCATGATCTTTTGATTACTGACAGACCACACTTGATGACAGACTGACAGACAGATCTCAATACCAAATGCTATATCCCCCTCCCCCAACTTACCGCTCAGGCCAGGGGGTTAAAAAGTTCATTTAGTTCTAACAGGAGCGAGCAGCATCGAGTATTGCTGAAGACGTCAGGTCCGTAATGACATTTTAATGTAAGTGATTAGGAATGTAAGAGCCTCTGAGCCTTACTCCACTCCCCCCAGAGCCTCTGAGCCTTACTCCACTCCCCCCAGAGCCTCTGAGCCTTACTCCACTCCCCCCAGAGCCTCTGAGCCTTACTCCACTCCCCCCAGAGCCTCTGAGCCTTACTCCACTCCCCCAGACTGAGCCTTACTCCACCAGAGCCTCTGAGCCTTACTCCACTCCCCCCAGAGCCTCTGAGCCTTACTCCACTCCCCCCAGAGCCTCTGAGCCTTACTCCACTCCCCCCAGAGCCTTTGAGCCTTACTCCACTCCTCCCAGAGCCTCACCAAGTTATGACGGGTGTTGCCAATCATCGTAATGAAGACCAGAACTAATTAATTGATCATTAGGAAACTTGTGGCAGACCCTGTTCCCCCTTCAGCCGGTATCGAGGCTTCCCCTTTTACCATGTGAGCTCTGAGGGGTTTTCCAATCCACAATTTTTTTTTAAGATTTTAAGATTCACATTTATAAATACAAAATAGTTGATCTTTTAATATTCAAAATCACTTGTTTGTACTTTTTTTTTAACATTTTAGCATTTTACTCAGTGTGCTGTACAGAAGAAAATGACCGCCTCAGTACAACTCATCATAGCGCGAGTCAAGAGCAGGAACACACATCATCATCAAGTATATACGAGTGAAGAACCAACACAGTTCACTTCACGGTCTCTCGTTTATCATTACTCACCTACTGAGAATTTTGCGATGGCAGTCATATTTGCAGCCACCGAGTGATTCTGTAATGGTTTCTTGGGGGACGAGATGACACGTCGCTAAATCTGGAACAATATAGACCACCCCCTGCTTGTGTGTACGTACTTGTATGTGCTAATCAGTCCACCATGGGAACAAGAGTGGGTCGGCTTCACACCTGACTACGAGACAACACAACACCACCCAGTAGGGCGAGGTACTGTGACACCATCCCACACCACCTGGTGTCTCCATGACCACGTGAGGCCCTTCATATCAACACCCGAGGACGAGTTACCATACCACGTAAACACCACACCACCTGGTGTCTCCATGACCACGTGAGGTCCTTCATATCAACACTCGAGGACGAGTTACCATACCACGTAAACACCACACCACCCGGTGTCTCCATGACCAGCCCACGCCCGGGCCATCAACTGTAAACTATAATAATTTGTATGTTCCTTCTTCTTTCAATAATGAAAGCTTTTGTTAAACGACCCACCCACCCACCCCATGTCTTTGTATGTAATAAGTCAATTTTGTCCAATGTATATTTTCAGCCTTCGGGCTGCAGAACTTTTTCAATAAACCGTTAATTATTATTTATTATTATTATACCCTGTAGTGCTGTAAAGGTCCATCTATCAAGGCAAGATGGTTCACATTAGTAAGTCTGACACGGAGCTCACCAGATCTCGGAGTCTGGGTAATGAACCCACTCAGATGAGGCGGTTGTTTCTGGCGGTGTGTGAGCAGGAGCACTGATGTCTGTCTTCAAGAGGGTGCTGCCTTATTTTTATTTGTGAATATACGTGACAAGGCGACTAAATTACTCGTGTGAAAGGCGCCTGTAGTGCTACCTGTCTTAAGTCAGGGGATAGTGCTACCCGTCTTAAGCTAGGAGATAGTGTTACCTGTCTTAAGCCAGGGGATAGTGCTACCTGTCTTAAGTCAGGGGATAGTGCTACCCGTCTTAAGCCAGGAGATAGTGTTACCTGTCTTAAGCCAGGGGATAGTGCTACCTGTCTTAAGTCAGGGGATAGTGCTACCCGTCTTAAGCCAGGAGATATTGCTACCTATCTTAAGACTGGTAGCCCTCTCACCTGGAATTTGATCCAGCACAGTAATGTTTCTCAGGGGCAGCCCTTAATGGGACGACCAAAAGGGCCATCAAAAAGCTCTTGGCTGCAGAAAGACCAGCGTCTTTGCAGGAGGATGCGTGGAATGGAAAGAATGTTTGCCTGGAGGCTTTCCCGAAAGGGTTTCCGGTTTAGGAGCTGTAAGGTGAGTGGCGCAACACGCTCCCTGGGAGGATGTTCCCATATTTGTTGGATCCATTCCCATAAATTCTTGCGATACAACTTGTCTGTTGAAACATACAGCACTAAAAAATACTCGTGATGAAATGAATCTCAAGCAAAACATTTCATAACGTTACGCCACACACTTGATTACATTTTTGTCTGTGTTCTGACTGACGGCAATAAACCTCGGAATTATTCTGGGAGGAAAATAATAAACCGGTCCCGACAAAAATATATAAAACAAATATAAAATGAAAATTGACGGCATAAAGAAATACAGATCAAATAGTGGAGGACTCGGAGGCGGATCGCTAACTGTGAAAACCCTAATATGATATCTCAATTACGGTGGCCACGACCCCGCGCTCAACTAAAGCACAGTCTTGCCTCTATCGTCTTCATTTCCGGTTCCGGCCGCTTCATGAACATTTTCCTGGCGGTGCCTAATTGATCCCCCCCGGTTATCCTGCCGCCCCCCCCCCCTCCCTCCCTCCTGCCCCAGGATATTCGTCGACCTCGTGAACTTAAAAGGGATGATTTTTCCGATTCCAGAGCCAGACTTATGGATTCTTAAAAAGAAAGAAAGAAAAAACGAGATTTTCCACATCAACGGACACCTTCCATAATTCTAATAAAACATTTTCATCTTACAAAGTTGACCTCATGGACCTCAAGAAAACATTTCCAGATATCTAGAAAGACATCTTCAAGTCTGAGGTGAGATTTCCATTTGCCGGGAATTACTATTCAGACTTTGAAAGCCCAAAATAAGAGAAGAAATATATCAATGTATTAGTTAAACTTTTAGACTTAATGAATACAAAGAGATGGTTACTCAGACGACGGCTTTTCTCCAGATACTATACACGGCAACACTCAACACCAGCATTAAACACACAGTCACATACACACGCACACTTCCCACGCCTGAACGTGTTTTAACTGTGAGAACAAAGTATCACTCACACGTGGTCTTGTTTTATGAGAAATTACAATTAATAAGAACCTTTGTTTGTGGGTAACTCTCAGTGTGGTGGTTCCGTTTGTGGCTAACGGCAACCATTTCTCATAGATAACTTTCACTCTGAGAATTTTGATCGTATATATCTAGGTAACTCTCTATGTAATAAATTAATCTATGGCTGATATGTATCACTGTTTCCAGGTGACCACGGGAGGCTTTTAATTACAGATGATACGCACAGTCAAAGAAAAATGTCGCGTTATACTTACATTGACTTGTATTCTGAACCCAAGACGAAGAATTGTGGTCAAATTCTCCGTTTAGGCTTGGACCTCAATTTCACTAATCAAAATTCTTCGTCATGGGTTTCGGAACATAACGCTAGGGAGGAGGGAAAGAGAAGGGAGGGAGGGGGAGAGAGGGAGGAGGAGAGAGGGAGGGGGAGAGAGGGAGGGGAAAGGAGAGGGGGTTGTAACACGACTTTCTTAATTAACTGTACCTTTGCCTACAGGTAACTAAGACTTTATAAATGCTAATTATGGCCAATATGTACCTTCCTTTATCGTTAACTAACAACGTGAAAATTCTAATTATTTCTGATACGTTCCTTTGTTTCTACATAATTTACAACGTGAGAATCTATATAATGACTGAAATGAACTTTTGTTTCCATGTAACTTGTATACGAGTACGTTTGTTTGTGGGTGACCCTGAGAGACTTACCATGATGGGGCCATGTGTACCTTCGTCTGTAGGAAAACCGTTAATGTAATATTTATAATCAGTAATAAGACAAGATTATGTGTGGGTGTGTCGTCCTCCACACACACGTCCTATCTGACTCTACGTCTTGTACCCTCCGCCGTAAAAGAGACACAGGAAGAGGGGAACACAGGCAGGATATGAAGACTGCTAATACCAGCGCGTGGTCCGGTGGCATCGCTAAGCTTACACACAGTCCGGCTGCGATCTGGCAAAATCCAAGCGAACGAATGATGGGTTTGAAACGCGACGATTGGCTCCTTTCCACAAAGACATCTGTGAATTGTCCCACCCACCTTCTCTAAAGTACGCGAAAAAAAAAAACAATAATTGAACATTAAATCTTTAAAACGCAACCTAACATTAAGTAACATTATCTAACCAATAGTAACTAAACTGAGCCTTATCCAACTTAAACCAAACCAAACTAACCTAACCTAACCTAACCTAACCTAACCTAACTTAACCTAACCTAACCTAACCTAACCCAAAAGTAACCTAATATACCCAAACCTAAACCATCTGTTTTACACTTATGTTACATTAGGCTTCAGAACAAGGACAGCACGTGGATCAGAACAAGGACAGCACGTGGACCAGAACAAGGACAGCACGTGGATCAGAACAAGGACAGCACGTGGATCAGAACAAGGACAGCACGTGGATCAGAACAAGGACAGCACGTGGATCAGAACAAGGAAAGCACGTGGATCAGAACAAGGACAGCACGTGGAACGTGGATCAGAACAAGGACAGCACGTGGACCAAACAAGGACAGTACGATCAGAACAAGGAAAGCACGATCAGAACAAGGACAGCACGTGGATCAGAACAAGGAAAGCACGTGGATCAGAACAAGGACAGCAAGTGGACCAGAATAAAGGAAAGCACGTGGGATCAGAACAAGGACAGCACGTGGATCAGAACAAACAAGACAGCACGTGGATCATAACAAGGACAACGTGGGGTCAGAAATCGAAGGGACAGCACGTGGACTGCAGAACAAGGACAACACGATCAGAACAAGGACAGCACGTGGATCAGAATAAGGACAGCACGTGGATCAGAACAAGGAAAGCACGTGGATCAGAATACATGGCACGGATCAGAACAAGGAAAGCACGTGGATCAGAACAAGGACAGCACGTGGATCAAAACAAGGACAGCACGTGGATCAGAACAAGGACAGCACGTGGATCAAAACAAGGACAGCACGTGGATCATAACAAGGACAGCACGTGGATCAGAACAAGGACAGCACGTGGATCAAATCAAGGACAGCACGTGGATCAGAAGAACAAGGATCAACGTAAGATCTACCTACTGTATCTAACACCACTCTAGTAACGCAGACATAACATATATTCAGTTGGATCAAGCTTTACCATACAAGAGAAACGGCAGTCATCATTAAGTGCAATATTCCTTTTTTGACGACACATGCCTCCCATTTTACAGATAAAACTCATTAATCTGAAAACCGAGATGACCTCCTCTAGATGACGTGCATGGCAGCTGTACTGGGATAAACACTCACCCATCACAACACTAATCCATTATGGCTCCGTAAACGCCATAAGCGGATGTAGAGGGGTGGCTATAGGGGGTGTCCTGTATGTTACGTTTTATAAGAGTCGTGTGTAATGTGAGTGGGAACCTACAATACTTCCAGGTTAGTGTGTATGTCTGAAGTAGACTGTCGTTGTGTTTCTAAGACGACACTCATAAGAAAACGTTTATTTGTCAGGACTAACTTCAATATACGCGGCAGGGGGGGGGGGACGCTTGTGTGTCTGAAGATATTCTTCTTCTCGTGTGTATATGTGTGTGTGTGTGTGTGCGTGTGTGTGTGGTGTGTGTGTGTGTGTGTGTGTGTGAAAACGCCTAAACTACTTCAAATGAAAAGACAATAAGTGTAAAACAAGGAGCTTTGTCTCCACTCGGTTTTGCACACACACACACGAGAGAGAGAGAGGAGAGAGAGAGAGAGAGAGAGAGAGAGAGAGAGAGAGAGAGAGAGAGAGAGAGAGAGAGAGTCTTCACGGGGTATCTAGGACTGTGGATGACGGCCGATAATGGCGGTAAGGGCAGTCACACCAAAACTGATGGCGGAGATTCTGCAACGAACCCCACAGGAATGATCTCTACATTGGGAATGATCACGGCTGTAATCACGGCCAGATAACACCTCCTCCTCCTCCCCGGGCACCAGAGGGAGGGGGAGGTGGGGGCAGGTGGGGGAGAGGACAACGGGGTGGGGGAGAGAACAACGGGGTGTGGGGATGTGAACGGAGGGGTATGGGGAATGGGGGTTGAGAGGAGCGGGAGGAAGGGGGCGAGCGGGAAGAAAGGTGTGGGGAGGATAGGTGTGTGGGGGAGGGGGGAGGGAGGTGCAGGGGAGGGACCGGATGAGCTAGTGGGGGAGTGTAGAAGGAGGAAGGGATCGGTGAAGGAGGCGAGGGAAGAGAAGAGGACAATAAAAGGAAGAACACAGCAGAATAAGAAAATAACAAATATCAGGAAACGCAGAACAGAGAGGGAGAAGGAAGGAGATGGAGAGAGAACAGAAGAGAAAGCGGGAAGATAGAGAGAGAAAATCGAAAGAGAACTGTATGAAAGAATGAAAGGAGACACGTACAGACAACAAGAGACATGATTGGGAAATAGAAAATATTTGGAGAAGAATACTGAAGAGAGGAAGATGAAAACAAAAGAGGAGGTAAACTAATAACAATAAAAGAGAGCTGAAGAGGAGATAGGAAAAGAGAAACAAGAATAAGAAAAGGAGAAGAGGAGGAGAGAGACGCAACACCCATTGAACGATAAATAATTTACTAATCTATTGTGTTAAGTCACTACTATAACCCTGAGTACGATGACTTGACCCCTAGAGTACGATTACTTGACCCCTGAGTACGATGACTTGACCCCTGAGTACGATGACTTAATCCCTAGAGTACGATGACTTGACCCCTAAAGTACGATGACTTGACCCCTAGAGTACGATGACTTGACCCCTGAGTACGATTATTTGACCCAACGAGTACGATAACTTAACCTCTTGCACACGATGTCATCATACGGGAGAGGTCATCGTACTCAATGAGTTACGTCATTGTGTAGTGTTCTTACACAATGACAAATAAAACCAAAAGGAGGAGGAGGGGAAGAGGCGTGGGGGGAGATGGGCAGAGGCGGGGGAGGAGGGAAAGAGGTGGGGGGTGTAGAGGAGTAGGGGTAGAGTTGGGGGGGGGGCGTGGAGGAGGAGGTAGTTACAAGTGACAGGAAGGTGGTCGTTTGGGTCGTGGGAGGGTGATTAGCGCTGGTCCGTCAACGTGTTGGTTTGTCAGGGACCGCCTCGACGCACCACAGAACTTTGGAAATTCGGTTCATTGATCTGTTGCCAGAAAATCGCCACAACGAACGGGTAATGGGACTTACCGTGTGGCAAGCGGTGACAGTATGTCGAGCGCCATCCTTACACCCGCTTGCATCACGAAATACAATATTACAAAGTTAATCTTTTGCTACGGCTCTGTGTGTGCGTTTATTTAAGTATTTTTATAAAACAATGATTATATAAGTTTGTATCTGTATACTTTATATATAATTTAATACTACTAATAACAAGACTATCATTATTATCAGAAGCTGGAACAAGAACACCAGCAATAAAAATAACAAAAACAACAAAAATAACAATAAAAATAACAAAATTAATGTTTACTCCCCGAAAACTGAGAGCCCAACACCGCTTGACTTCACCCCACAACACACACCCAGTAAAGGAGCCCAAACACGACACCTTAAAACACAGGCAAGCGTGGCGGAGATAATGGGGACGAGGAGTGAAACATCATTAAGGTTATGTTAATACTCGGTACACTTAGGTCACGAACACAAGGTTGTAGAGTGAGGTAACAACAAATTTGGAAGGAACACAACGTCATACTTACGTTAAGGAGATTTCTGAGGTAAGGTAAGGATCTGAATGCAAATTAGAATCAACGTCGTGTGTGTGTGTGTGTGTGTGTGTGTGTGTGTGTGTGTGTGTGTGTGTAAAAAAAGTCAAAGTGTGCTTCATATACCAATTCTTTCCGCGGAAAAAAATAGCGCAACTTTCCATTTCCTGCACACAATAATACCAGAAACTAAAGTCAAATTCAGTAGTGTTGAGAAAACATGATGAGTAACTGCAAAGAAACGCTCTCAGTGTGTAACTACTGATGATATGACAGGTACAATTACTCACACCAACACACACCTCACACACCAACACACACCTCACACACCAACACACACCCACACACCACACACCTCACACACCAACACACACCTCACACACACCAACACACCTCTACACACCCAACACACACCTCACACACCAACACACCTCACACACCAACATCAATATGACATTAGACTAACACACTCCTCACACCACAGATCTCACCAACACTTTTCATCTAATGTCCAAATATTGACTCCTTCTTGGCCAACCTTCCCAAACTCCTGTGATTGGGTGAGCAGTTGTCTGTGCAAAGGTTCCTGTCACATTAAAATAATAATAATAGAAAATAATGATAGAAACTAATAATAATGATAATAACAATAATAAAAATGATACCATAATTTATAATAATAATAATAATTAAATCTAATCAAGTACAAATATACATAAGTTGAATTATTAGCCACAATCTAACCTAACCCAGCCACTACCCTGCCACAGATGGTACAGCCACTACCCTGCCACAGATGGTACAGCCACTACCCTGCCACAGATGGTACAGCCACTACCCTGCCACAGATGGTACAGCCACTACCCTGCCACAGATGGTACAGCCACTACCCTGAAACAGATGGTACAGCCACTACCCTGCCACAGACAGTCACTACCCTGCCGCACAGATGGTACAGTCACTACCCTGCCACAGATGGTACAGCCACCACCCCTGCCACAGATGGTACAGTAAACTTGCCTGTGCCACAGATGGCAGTTGCCAGTCACCACCCTGCCACAGATGGTACAGCCACTACCCTGCCACAGTGATGGTACAGCCACTACTCCTGCCACACAGATGGGTACAGCAGAAGCACTACCTGGGCACAGATGTGTACAGCCACACCCCTGCCACAGATGGTACACACAGTCACACCCCTGCCACAGATCGTACAGCCACCACTGCCACAGATGGTATAGGCCACTACCTGCCACAGATGGTATAGCCACTACCCTGCCACACAGATGGTATAGCCACTACCTGCCACAGATGGTATAGCCACTCTACCCTGCCACAGATGTATAGCCACTACCCCTGCCACAGAGGCAGCCACCACCCTGCCACAGATGGTACAGCCACTACCCTGCCACAGATGGTATAGCCACTACCCTGCCACAGATGGTACAGCCACTACCCTGCCACAGATGGTACAGCCACTACCCTGCCACAGATGGTACAGCCACTACCCTGCCACAGATGGTACAGCCACTACCCTGCTGCGGATCTAGGCGACAGGTCACCCGGCACGACTCGCGGCCTCCGTCGGGTCAATATCCTGTGATCACAATCCCTGAAAGTATCACTTGGGCGTCTCAGTAGCGGCTATTGATACCCTCTCCCTCCTTCACCTCACACGGGCCAATCAAAACGTCGTATCTTGACTCGGGGAAGAAGGTGATTGGTGGATAGGAGGCGAGAGGTGACGGTCAGGGGACTAATGAGAATGGAAGAGGGTAAGATGATGATGATGATGATGATGATGATGAGAGTTACTGGCCCTCGTAGGAACCTCGAGCTTCCGGACTACTCTCCCACCTCCCTCCCATACAGGTATTATTTACATTACATTCTCTCCTACGCTCACTCATTCCTTCCACCAAGCTTCAATCCTCTTCCACCTTCCTCACGCCTCTCTCTCTCTCCCATTAGAGAGAGAGAGAGAGAGAGAGAGAGAGAGAGAGAGAGAGAGAGAGAGAGAGAGAGAGAGAGAGAGAGAGTCTTTATATATGAGAGCGACTATTGGGTGTATAAAGAACATCAATTGAAGGTGTACGTGAGAATGACGAAGTGACTGACTGACTGTGTGTGTGTAACTGACTCGTGTGTGTGTGTGTGTGTGTGTGTTGTGTGTGTGTGTGTGTGTGTTGTGTGTACGTCGATACATCAACAGACATGACGGTGAATGTTAGAACTTTCTCCAAGACAAAAGAGTACACCCTACCACTAAGACTTTCCTGGAGTAAAACATCGGAGATAACTCATGGCTGTGTCAGTCAAATCTCGCGTGACCACACAGAACCGCCGAGGAGCCTTAGATGACACCCCACAAGCGACAAACCCTTCAGGCACGCAACACACACACACACACACACACACACACACACACACACACACACACACACACACACACACACACACACACACACACACACACACACACACACACACACACACACACACACACACACACACACACACACACACACACACACACACACACACACACACACACACACACACACACACACACACACACACACACACACACACACACACACACACACACACACACACAGTCTCCAGCATTCGTCAAAATAGCTCTAAAAATTATAACCCCTCGATATCATTATTGTGATATAAGCAGTCGACTTCACCTCTCCCACGTCAAGAGAATATATAATACAAGCTGCTGTAATGGATACTCCTGGGGGATGTGTCCCGGAATTATGGAAATACAGTTACCAAACACGACAGCGAGCAAACTGGGAACACAAGAGAGGCGAGGCTGTATTCACTCTGTTCGCCTCAGAGTTTGTTGACTAAAATGTATTATATATGTAGAGTCTCATCGTTTTGGGGAATTTATATCAGTTTATTCCATTTCCTCGATACTGATACTGATACTGTACATATATGTTGTAAGGCTTTATATACCTTGATGCCCATAACGAAACTATCTTTTAATTCTATCTCTATCTCTGACTCTATCTCTCTGTATCTCCCCCTCCTCCAACTCTCTCTCTCTCTCTCGCCGACTCATTGGTGTAAAAATATAAACATCTAATTTCTCAACCTAAACACCTGCTACCGTGACCGTAGAAAAAAGTCTTTAACAAGTTAGTATATACAATGAGGCTCGGTTCCTGGGGCCCGCCACACAGCAGCCACCCTTCCCGGGAACACGACTCATATACGCCTCACAGTAAAGAAAATATGCTCAACATTTTTCAGCGTGTCAACATGTTCTTAAAAAGTGAGAAGTGGTGTTTAATTAGAAGCGGTTGTTGCCACTTATAGTGTACCAGCTGTAGTGGGTGAGGAGTGGAAGGTGCCAACTGTAGTGGGTGAGGAGTGGAAGGTGCCAACTGTAGTGGGTGAGGAGTGGAAGGTGCCAACTGTAGTGGGTGAGGAGTGGAAGGTGCCAACTGTAGTGGGTGAGGAGTGGAAGGTGTGTGGGTGAGGAGTGGAAGGTGCCAACTGTAGTGGGTGAGGAGTGGAAGGTGCCAACTGTAGTGGGTGAGGAGTGGAAGGTGCCAACTGTAGTGGGTGAGGAGTGGAAGGTGCCAACTGTAGTGGGTGAGGAGTGGAAGGTGCCAACTGTAGTGGGTGAGGAGTGGAAGGTGCCAACTGTAGTGGGTGAGGAGGAAGGTGCCAACTGAGTGGTGAGGAGGAAGGTGCCAACTGTAGTGGGTGAGGAGGGAAGGTGCCAACTGTAGTGGGTGAGGTGGGGTGCCAACTGTAGTGGGTGAGGAGGGAAGGTGCCAACTGCAGTGGGTGAGGAGTGGAAGGCAGCCAACTGTAGTGGGTGAGGAGTGGAAGGTGCCAACTGTAGTGGGTGAGGAGTGGAAGGTGCCAACTGTAGTGGGTGAGAACGACGTGGTGCCACAGTAGGTGAGAAAGGAGTAAGGAGGGCCTCAACCTCATTCACCACTGCCCTGACTCCTATCCCTCTTCCTGGTGAAAAATATCAAGGTTACCAGACCAGGGAGGGACATTACTTGCTCTTGGGGCCACTTAATCGTTATAAACAATACGGATAGGAATATTCTTGATGCTTAGGATATACTACAACTTGATGTGCTGCGTGGTCCTGGTGGTCAGCGTGGGGCCAGGGGAGTAATAATGAGGCAACAAGGTACCACGGTGACACAACATGGGGTGAGCGGGAGGGAAAGGAAGGGAGAGGGGATGGAAGGAGAGTGGTGTTCAAGCCCGTATCCTCGTGTCACCCAGCGCCCGTTCCTGCGTCTATTTTTTTCTTCTCTTTTTCCTCACATAACACCTTCCCTGTTAAGCTTCTCTCGTGCATACACTCCTTTACTACACCTCACACACACCATACACCTCCTTCATCACACCACACCATACTTCACACACCTGCCTCACCACACTATACACCTCCTTCATCACACCACTCCATACTTCACACACCTGCCTCACCACACCATACACCTCCTTCATCACACTACACCACACTTCACACACCTGCCTCACCACACCATACACACCTCCTTCATCATTACCACCACTTCACACACCTGCCTTCACCACACCATACACCTTCTCACACCACACCATACTCACACCGTCTTTACCACACACCATACAATTCTCCTTCATCACACCATATTCTCACACACCTGCCTCACCACACACCATACATCTCCTTCATCACATCACTCCATACTTCACACACCTGCTCCTCACCACACCATACACCTCCTCTCCATCACACCACACTTCACACACCTGCTCACCACACCATACACCTCCTTCATCACATCACACCACACTTCACACACCTGCCTCACCACACCATACACCTCCTTCATCACACCATACTTCACACACCTCCCTCACCACACACACAAAACGTCTCTATCCTCTACTGGTTAGGTAATGGACCTTGGAGGACCAGTCGAGCAGAGCTATTTAAGGTTTTCACTCATTACCTAAACTACCTCCTCCGGCGAGAACACTTACAAGCCGTTAGCACAGTCTTGTCAGAGTGATCCCACAATAATGTATATCTTGTACACTTTCCCGCCAGCCACCTGAAGGTCATTGGCCTCCAGCAGATAAATTTCCGGTGAATGTGGAAATGGGGTAGGGGGGAGGGGGGGGGAGGGGGGATGTGGAAATGGGGAGGGGAATGAGTTTGTGGGAAGGTATCTGGTATGTGGGGAGAGGATGGTAGGGGTGTGAGGAGGGGGTGGTAGGGGTGTGAAGAGAGGATGGTAGGGGTGTACGGGTGATGCATAATTAAGTTTACGGCACCTTTACCACAAGAATTAGACGGTGTAGGAGGCAGCAGTGGGGTGACCTTGCGCTCGCCTCCCCAAAGTTCACACCTCGTCACCCAAACACCACCACTTGATACATGAATTATACTGACGGGTTACCTGCTGCTGTGTTGAGTCTAGTGTGTTCCGGCAGGTCGTTCACCCCGTGTGACAGTGTGTGATTATTTGGCCGCGGAGTCACATTATTGGTTGTTATTGAAGTTATACTGTGTGTGTGTGTGTGTGTGTGTGTGTGTGTGTGTGTGCTGCGCCAACGGGACTCTAAAAAATAAGACAGCGCTTACTCGAGGCCTAGGCCGACCACATGTGAAGAAGGATGAGGTGTTTTATCTGTGAAAATTTTGAAACGATCGGCAAGTGTAGAGACTTACTCATGTTGGGTGATCTGACTTTCTGCCTCATTTACACACAATTGCAGGGTCTCAATTGTTTCTCTTACTTTGACAACACAACATACATATATTGTTTCTCACTATTGATTTTTTTTTGTATTTCTTTATGGTCCTTTTTATTATTATCATTATTATTATCATTATTATATTATATGTTATTACTATTATTATATTTTCGCCCCCCAGGCCTTGATGTGAGTCATTGACCTGTGCCCTGGTGCCGTGACTGAAAATACTTGGAGGTAGAAGTTTTGAACAAGTAGAGGTTATATAACAGTAGAAACTCTTAGGTCGTGAGTGCCAGAGGGAGGTAGTGTGTGGGGTATAAACGAGATCTAGCAGGCTTATAGACCCTCCCAGATGCTCTCGTGGACTGATGGCGAGTGTGGTGGTGGTGATGGTAGGCGTGGTGGTAGTGGTGATGGTAGGTGTGGTGGTGGTGATGGTAGGTGTGGTGGTGGTGATGGCGAGTGTGGTGGTGGTGATGGTATGGTAGGTGTGGTGGTGGTGATGGTAGGTGTGGTGGTGGTAATGGCGGTGGTGGTGGTGATGGTAGGTGTGGTGGTGGTGATGGTAGGTGTGGTGGTGGTGATGGTAGGTGTGGTGGTGAGTGTTGTAGTTAGAACAGCAAAAGTGGGTGGAAGTGTCAATAGAATAGAGAAAGTGACGCGATATCCTTGTAAAAATGTAACGCTTAGCTTACTTGGCTAAAATTACGACACACACACACACACATTGTCGCCACTGCACAGATGTGATAAATAAATATAACTTAACGTCGAGTCGTAGTTACATAAGATGACTTTTAATAAATTAACTGCCAGGAATAGAAACGTAGATACGACTCACGTAGATACGACTCACGACCCTGGAGCATCGTGTGGATGGAGTCGTCCTCAGGCGTGGTGATTACCGAGTTGAAGGGAAGTTTAAGTGAGCTTTTGAAGAGAAAATTTATGGGCTCGTCCATGTCGGTCAAACAGTGAAAAAGTAGATCGGATGGTGTGACTCGCCGGGTCTCAAAGGCTTAGTTACCGGCTCTCATAATTATGCAGCGACTCCAGTTGACGCCTGACGAGCCACAGTCTGATTGGGATTTAGAGAATTTCCGGATTTTGCTTCGTATCCCTTGGTCTAACTCTTGATGATGTGTGGCAGTGATTGTGTAATGGTGCGCTTGATTGTTGTCTCTACCACACCACGGCCTACAGCTACCACACTTCACTGCTACCACATCCCACAGCTACCACACCTCACTGCTACCACAACACCTACCACACCCCACAGCTACCACACCCCACAGTTACCACACCTCACTGCTCCCACATCACCTACTACATTCTTCTTCTACCATACCATCTACCACGCTCCACAACTCCCACAAGACTGTCCACATCACCACCTAGTACTATCGACAGCAGAAGCCAACCCAGACCATGACACTGCCATCTGCCATTTCGCTACAACCAACTCGCACCTTTAGGTGGAGAAAAAGATATTCTTGGTTCCGGTCAGCCGACCGACCGTAAATTTTACTTGCAAGTCAAAACATTTTACCAACCATGTGAGGAAAATCCGATATTTTTGCGCGTATACGCTAGAACACCAGCCGACGGCACCCAAGGTGTGTGTGTGAGTGTGAGTGTGTGTGTGTGTGTGTGTGTGTGTGTGTGTGTGTGCGCGTGTGAGCGCGCGCGCAAGCGTCTCTGATAAGCCG
Organism: Homarus americanus; assembly: GCF_018991925.1. NCBI lineage: Eukaryota > Metazoa > Arthropoda > Malacostraca > Decapoda > Nephropidae > Homarus > Homarus americanus. The sequence continues at coordinate 558,729 of NW_024740587.1, read as the reverse complement.
CCACATTCAAACACATCAGGAATTTCAGTCTACCTTGAAGTTTATTTCTGGCCGCCTGTACCACAGTTTGTGTCCGGGTTGCACTGACCTCCTACCCTCGCACCACTTACTATGGGAGAGCTGCTGCAATGAACCGAAAATAGACCAATGTTTGATAAGCTCACAAAGGCCCGTCTCAAGCTTCGTGAGCCGCATTATCTATATTAAGCTTAACGTGGTTTTGTAGTGAACGATTACTCTCTTAGATATATGTACAGTATATGAGCTCCCGAATCACTTGTGTGAGAGATCTGTTCTTTAATGTATTAAGGACAACAGCATACGTAAGGTGAGGCTAATTCATTATGGTGACCCCAGTCTCTCAATGGTCACCATGAACAGACGCCATAAGGCAGTTGGTGGGGATATTCGCTCAAATACTGACAAAACCTTACAGCGAGGTGAAGACCCGACATATAAGTTAGGTTAATGCATATTCATCCATTTTAAATACATTTTCTCTTAAGCTCTCTCATAAAATTTACACACATTTTCTCAAGGTGTTTCGTTACGTCTATTAATACGTGATTCAATGAAAAAAAATATACACACCAATTATTTTTTCTCATCGTTCTAAGTTTCCAGCGGTACATATTTTCCGCGGTGATTATTTTGCCGACACTGGAGTCTCAACCAATGGGCCTAAACTTCACGAGTAATGCTGTGATCTCTGAGGAGTGTTGGTCCCCTCAGTGCTGCCTCGTGAGGTTCTGGAAGAGGAAGTTAAGATTTGGGACTTAAAAGTAGTTTAAGTGTCCAGTACCAACACACACATTCAAGGACACGAGCACACTGTTATGTTACAGTTGAGTGAGGCGGTACACGTGTCAGAGACTCCCTGGTTCATCCACCTTGGTTGTGTGGGCCGCAGTAATGGTTACTCCAATACACAGGCTAAAAAGTGCCTAGGTCAGGGGAGTGGCACAATGAACTCACTCAAGCGGAGTATGAGGCGACGCTGGCATCTGAGTTGAAGAAGAAATATTCGGATCTTAAAGTCGCTGGTATCCGCACACAGTCAGGAGGCATCAGTGGCGCTGCTTCTCGCTTCACAATTTAGGTTAATATCTTGAGATTTATTTGGCAGTTATTTCTGAGAGAACACTAGGGAGACAATCACAAACTTAAAAGCTACAACATAACTACCACTGTGGATATATATAAGGTCTCTTGAGAGGGAATACTAGGTTTATGGATGACAGGGCGAGGTCAGCAAGGCGTGTACTCCCTTACCTGACTTGCAGTGAATACCTCGTGTGGAGAAAGTGGCACAGTCATTACGATACCGGCATCTCTAACGAAAAATACCCACTATTCTTATGCTCCGATTTTTACGGTACTTGATTGATGTGTTAAATATTGACCGAGGAAAAGAGGAGAGACATAACTACAAGCTAAAGACAGCCTAGTACCGTCATTGTCAAGCACATGTGAGTTGAACATGTCTCACCTCTCTGTAGTTACATTACGACTCATTAGATATTAAATGGAGGAAGCAAGAGGCAGGTACCGACAGTGACGCGTGATCCACTTCGTCGTGCTCACCATGACGGATGATCTGCGCCTCCACCTAACATCATTCCTCAAATTTTTTTTCAAGAGTTCTTTTACTTTCACTTATCTCTTATTACCTCGCGCTCTTAACTCTTCACGTCAATTACAGAACTGATCATTAGGCGGTAAGGAGGAGCCTGGAGGCACCTGGCACCAACTTCTGAAAGCAGTGACTGATCAAATAGGCCCCAGTCCTAACAGGGCTCCAACCTAACCCAGTTGATAAGTACTGATTCTGTTGGTTCCTAACCTTCCTGACCCCACAATCCTAATGGCCAGGTTAGGTTAGGAATAGGGCCTATTTGACATAACACTGTAGCTGGTAAAGTCTACTAAATAAAGTGTGGTCCTCTCACTGCTACTACAAAACTCTGATGAATTCCGGAAAAAAAAACGCAATAGACTGCTTTCACCTGTGCGTCTCCCTCACTGCTGCTTCCTGAGTGACAAGAACCGAAAGTTGGGTGTTTGATCACCTCGCCTCCAAACCTGGCCACCCCTACAACACCCTCACCTGGCCACCCCTACAACACCCTCACCTGGCCACCTCTACAACATCCTCACCTGGCCACCCCTCCAACACCCTTACCTGGCCACCTCTACAACACCCTCACCTAGCCATCCCTCCAACAACCCCTCACCTGGCCACCCCTCCAACACACCTGGCCACCCCTACAACACCCTCACCTAGCTACCCCCACAACACCCTCACCTGGCCACCCTCCAACACCCTCACCTGGCCACCCTCCAACACCCTCACCTTGGCTACTCTATATTGCTCAGCTTTCTGGGTCGCGTGACGTTACTGTTGGCTCTAAAAGGTGTTTAAGGGAAAATAAATCGCGTTTATGGCCTCTATTACACACACACACACACACACACACACACACACACACACACACACACACACACACACACACACACACACACTAAACTCTTACTTGAGGTGGAGGAGAAATGGTTTATAACATCCTAGTATTTTCAGTTGTGACAGGTAGAGTGTTAGGTCATCACCCTCGTCCACTGTTACTTTCTCTCCCAGTCACTCGATAACTGTCGTGACCGCACACAAACGCTGCCATGTTTTAAATTTCTGCCATTTTTTTTTTTACCGACACAAACGGATTGTATTTAATAGATTCACTAACACTTTTTATGACACAATTACTGATAAACTTTCACGAGTGGTGGTACAGAGTGACAAGAGTGACCCAATCCCCCACCCCTGGCCCACTCATCCCCCCTCCTCCCTCTCTCTCTCTCTCTCTCTCTCTCCCGGGGTCACCAGAGATGTTAGGAAATTATTGGTTATCGTGGGACAAACTTGCCGCTATTACAATTTGGTGCAGATGACCGTGATAATGGGTGAGATGATGGTGGTGGTGGTCGCTAGCACAGACCCTCGTGTTACCCTCACTTACCTGTCACGGTCACCTGTGTAAGATCACTAATTAATGATCTTAAGTCACAATCGTCTTACCTCCACCTTGTCCTCACTGGCAACACAACATCAATAATAAAACATAACACCACATACCCAACATAAACACCATCAACTAAGCTTTTCCACCATCAACTAAGCTTTTCCACCATCAACTAAGCTTTTCCACCATCAACTAAGCTTTTCCACCATCAACTAAGTTTTTCCACCATCAACTAAGCTTTTCCACCATCAACTAAGTTTTTCCACCATCAACTAAGCTTTTCCATTGGTTAATCCTACAGACACTCATCAGTCCACCATACATTATTAACTCACCTCACAGGTCTAGCCTTAAACCTCATCTCCAACAAAAAACATCACATTAACACCGTGTCCGCCAGCTATAGTCGTGACGGGGCAGTTATCATAAACAGACAACATAACTCTAGCTTAAGTGACACACGTACACACACACACACACTCACACACTATACGATAAAATTAATACTATATCACTACAGCAGATAGGAGTATGGGAAAGTCAATGTTTAAAAATCTATCATTGTATATATTGTATAGCATAATATATACAGTAGTCTACACGCTGAAGAACTGTAAAGTGTGTAAATTTATCGTAGAAAAAAAGAAACATTCACACTTAGTTTAACATTCTATATAAAAGTTCATGGTAAATATCCCCCCCCCCCCAAAAAAAAATATATATAAAATAATTCATTGATAATTATTCATAACTAGCATAACACCTCATGCCCCTCACCACCACCACAACACTGTAGAGAACAACTCACATCAGGGTCCGGTACGGGGGAGTCACAGCCTTTGGCCCTGAAGGTGGACTCGGGGCCCAGCACGATGAGGCCCCGTCGTATGCCTGAAGCCATTTCGTACCGCGGCTACAACACAACAACCACACACACACAGGTCAGTTACAGACGTGCACATCCAGGTTATACACAATACATAAATGAGTATAACACCAAATAAAAACATACAGGCTTATTACATAAAAATACAACTTTAAAATACAATAGCCCCTACAGTGTTTAAACTTACCTACAGGAGAAGTAAATGTACACATAGGCGGTAAAAATACAAACATGCTATAAAAAAGTACACACAAACCACATGAAGGTACACACAGGCCCTATAAAAATACAAAACCCTTATAGAAGTACACATAAGCTGTAAAAAATACACACTAGCCACATAAAAGTACACAAAAGACACATAAAAGTACACACAAGCCGCATAAAAGTACACATAAGCAGCATAAAAGTACACACAAGCCACATAAAAGTACACACAAGACACATAAAAGTACACACAAAAGCCACAAAAGTACACACAGGCCCATAAAAGTACCCACAGGCTGTAAAGACGTAAACACAGATGCACAAAACTACACACAAGCCGCATCCAAGTACACAAAATCCACTGAAATATGGAATACTTTTTACTCCAACCAACGACGACAAACAGAACGCAACTACGACGACAAGGACAACTACGACGACAAGGACAACAACGACGACAAGGACAACTACGACGACAAGGACAACAACGACGACAAAGACAACGACAATAACAAAGACTAATAACGACAACAGACATAGGTTCTTAGATAGTGTGAAGAAAAGGAGAAACTACCTCAGATCTTCAATTTACAAGTGACAGAAAACGTGGCGAGCCTTGTTGTTTGAGGGGAGACTATCTGAAACAAGACGCGACGCACCAGAGGGACGGGCGTATTCAAGAAGCACAAAATGTTACAAGAATGCAGAACACTAATTTACCAAAACAAACTCCATTAAACCAAAACCTAACCTGAGAGTTTTAAGGTGGTTTTGGTTTAGCTAGATATTATGTCTTACAACTCTGCTTTAAAAAGAATAGGTAGTATCCCTGTAAACTGTGTAGCACCAAGTAAAGTGAAAACCATTCGACAACCAGTAAACTTAGACGATGTATACTAACGTGAACTGAGGAGGGGAAAGTAGTGTAATTAAATAAACTATGAGAAAGTGGATAGTTATTAAAGAGACTTAATTCGAAGGATAATTAAGTGATCAAGTGGTTAAGTGGATAGTGGGAATGGCTGAGTAAAGCTGAGGAGACGAGTAGTATGGCTGAGACACACCCAGTGGCCAGTCACACGTCATTAATACAAAAGGTAAAAATAAAATATATCTACTTTCTCTTCCAGTTTGTTTGCTCAATCTACTGTCACTTCGTCTAACTTAACACTCTACTTTCTACCGAATCTAATTAATCCATCAATTTTCATATATCATAAAATAAAACCCTTCATAGTTTACAAAAATAAATATATAAATAAAATAAACGAAAAAAAATATATACTCAGAAATAAATAACAATTAGTCTCATTGGTTTAAAGGCACCGAAGTAATTTAAACCAGTAAGAGATATTAACTGGCACGAACAATATATATAAAGGGAACACGAGCCACAAACGCTACTCCCTTTCGTCCCCTATACAGCCTCTCTACTCAACCCTATGCTAATCCTCAAGACGCATACGGAAGCCTAACGAGACGACACTGATGGATATATAACTCGTAGATGTAAGAATGCACTTAATTGTTCCTTAAATTTAAGCTTCAAATAAATCTAGCTCCTGAAAATCCCATCAGAATTAAACCAACATTATACCTTAACTAGTTACCCTCACCTTGTACCAGTTGAGGGACTAGTTTAAGGTATTTACAGAATCTATGGAATGACTTGTCTTGTTTAATTCTCTCTCCTAACTGATACTAAGTAAACCTTCTCTAATTAAAGTAATACTGATATTCTTGGAAGTAATCTGAAATGTTTTAAGTTAATAAATTATATACAGTTTTATATCTGGAGTTAACAGGAATATTCTTCGTAAGGAAATGTAAAAATCTGAATCATGGGCCAGGTTAGGTTAGGTTAGGTTAGGTTAGGTTAGGTTAGGTTACGTTAGGTGGCTCCAAGTCTCAGACCCTACTTATTTAACCCCTCTAGTACGACGATGATTTAATAACCGCTTTAGTACGACGATTCCTTAACCTCTCGAATACGGCATCTTAACCCCTCGAGTACGACGATACCTTAACCCCTCGAGTACGACGATACCTTAACCCCTCGAGTACGACGATACCTTAACCCCTCGAGTACGCCGATGCCTTAACCCCTCGAGTACGACGATGCCTTAACCCCTCGAATACGCCGATGCCTTAACCCCTCGAGTACGACGATGCCTCAACTCCTCGAGTACGACGATACCTTAACCCCTCGAGTACGACGATACCTTAACCCTCAAGTAATGACGATACCTTAACCTCAAGTACGACGTGATATCCAACCTCGGTACGACGATACCTTAACCTCGCATGACGATACCTTTAACCTCGAGTACGACGATACCTTAACCCTCAAGTACGACGATACTCAACCCTCAAGTACGACGATACCTAACCTCAAGCACGACGACACCTTAACCCTCGCTAATGACGATATTCTTAACCTCGCTAATGACGATACCTTAACCCCGGCTATTGACGATTTTAACTTCAAGTACGACGATATTTTAACCCCTCGAGTACGACGATACCTTAACCTCGAGTACGACGATACCTTAACTTCAAGTACGACGATACTCTTTAACCTCAAGCACGACGATACCTTAACTCGGAGTACGACGATACTAACCTCAAGACGACGATACCTTAACCCTCAAGTCGACGATGCCTTAACCCTCGAGTACGACGATATCTTAACCCCCAAGTACGACGATACCTTAACCGAGTACGACGATATCTAACCCCCAAGTACGACGATATTCTTAACTGCTACGACGATACCTTAACCCTCGAGTACGACGATACCTTTAACCCCCAAGTACGACGATACCTTAACCCTCAAGTACGACGATGCCTTAACCCTGGGTACGACGACGCCTTAACCCCCTGCTAATGACGATATTTTAAATTTCAAGCACGACGATACCTTAACCCTCAAGTACGACGATGCCTAACTTCTAAGTACGACGATACCTTAACCCCTCGAGTACGACGATACCTTAACCCCTCAAGTACGACGATACCTTAACCCCTCAAGTACGACGATACCTTAACCCCTCGAGTACGACGATACCTTAACCCCTCAAGTACGACGATACCTTAACCCCTCAAGTACGACGATACCTTAACCCCTCAAGTACGACGATACCTTAACCCCTCAAGTACGACGATACCTTAACCTCAAGTACGATGACACTTTAACCCCTCAAGTACGACGATACCTTAACCCCTCGAGTACGACGATGCCTTAACCCCTCGAGTACGACGATACCTTAACCCCTCGAGTACGACGATACCTTAACCCCTCGAGTACGGCATCTTAACCTATCCAATACGATAACTTTGTACATAAAAAGGATTAATCCATCACCGTCGTCAAAGGGTTAATGACAGTTAACGAATTTCCTAACTCCGAATCTTGCCACGAGGATGAGAATCACACCCCATCCTCCACACACGAACCACACCACACACCACACCACCTCATTACCCGCCGTCGTCACCTCTAAAATGCGCTGTGTCCATAGTCCACACTTACAAGCATCAAGACCCGCAGCAACATGAAGAATCTGATGGGTGTATTGAAGACCATCTCTCCCGCACGGTTGTTAATCGTATACGAAGCGTCACCCTCAAACGGATTCCTCTGTATTTTCGAGAGTTACAGACTGAACCGTTCTTCTTTTTTTATTTTCACTTAATCACGCAATATCTTCCAGTCAGTGTCAGTGGGACCTTGTCTGAGTTGTGGGAAAGTAGTCAGAATAGGGCCATGTTAGAGTGAGGGGAGGAGGGAGATGAACTAACACAGTGAGGACAATGTTAAGAGTGAGACAACGAACATTACTCAGACTTCACCAGGGAGGGGAGGTGGGGGGGGGTGGGGGAGGAAGGCCAGGAAATAAATTCACCCCCCCCAGCAAACACACAGTCCCAGAAGCTGACGCAAACACCCAAATAATGGCCCCTGTTACGATCATTCCAGCCATGTAAATTAATAAAACTCAGGGTCATTGGTTCAAGCCCCAGAACTCTAAATTGTTTCCACGAATTAAGTAACTTATTGACCAACTTCTGAGAGTCCTTAACAAGAGAAAGTTTTTGATAATTTGGGTGACCCGATACAACAAAGCACTAAAGCATCACCACGCGAGTCATTAGCTTGAAACACAACGTATAATTTTCTTTTTCGAGTGAAGTAAATTATATCTATACTCTATAATCTTGGAAGACTAATCAAGACATCCCGTAAAAAAAAAATGTGTGTTTGGAATGGAGGGCCGTAGTCACCAACCCTCAGGCATAAGGAAGTCATCTTACTTGATTGGTAAATACAAATATATCCTCAGTCTTATCTACCATCATTATTAATATCATGTAGCTATTTTTCCCAAGCTATATTATCGATACTGATATCTTCTGTAAACTTAATACTAACGTTATCTCCATTTATGTACAGCAATCTTTTATACATCCTTATATCAATTTAATTTAGGATCATGGCAGCAGGTTAACACTAGCGAGGTTGTCATGTCTCTGTTATGAAAGACAGGTGAAGGTGACGTGTTGTATCCAAAGCGCAATTGTTCCAGTCAATTTATCACGTACAGAACAGATGTGTGCGT